>NW_007726710.1:682491-690963 GCF_000696425.1 Galeopterus variegatus
AAAGCCCCATCAAACTACCAATGATACTTCACAGAAATAGAAAAAAAAATCCAAAAAATATATGGAACAAAAGACCCTGAAGAGCCAAAGCAATCTTGAGCAAAAAGAACAAAGTGGGAGGCATCACACTCCCTGACTTCAAAATATACTACAAAGCTATAGTAATCAAAACAGCATGGTACTGGCACAAAACAGACTCACAGACCAACAGAATAGAACAAAGAACCCAGAAATAAATACATGTACCTACAGTTGTGTAGCTTTGAGCAAGTTATTCAACATCTCTGGTCCTCAGAATCTGCAAAATGGAAGTACCTACCTTACAGAGCCTTGAGTAATAAATGAGGTAATTTTTTTCAGTTGTGCTACACCAATTTTATTGTAAAGCTTCAATAATAAAAAAATCAGAATATCTCAGAAGATAACAGTAGCTGCAGATGGACAAAGGAAAGCATCTCTAATTAGTTGAACTAGACTACAGAATATTTTTCTCCTCTGCTGAAGGATAAACAATCCCTTAAAATCACTCATATCATTCCCTCCTATCCCCCAGCCCACCTATTCTTAGTAGAGAACGGATCTCAGAGTAAAATTGAGTATGTGAGCCATAGATACCAGATTTTCCAAAACATTCCTGACTTTTAATAATCTTTCTCATTCCCCTGCAAATTCACCCCTTCCTGTTGGACCAATAAATCTAAATTCTTGATCCAGAAAAACCCAAGAAAAAAGACATTCTCAGACATAATCAGCATATAGGGATCAAGATCAGGCAATGTAGCATTAATACAATATAATGCATGGTCTGCATTCCAATCTTTTTTTATTTTTTTGGTTCAGGATCCAATTAAAGGTCACATATTGCATTTAGCTGTCATGTACCCTCCTTAATCAAATGAGATAATTTAAGTGCTTGGCACATATGGTTTCAATAGGTAATTGCTGTTGTTATAAATAGCCTCTTCAACACCAAACATGACACTTAACATCACTAAGTGATTGGATGACTGAATACCCTGGCAATCCTAATCCCCCATAGGCCAATGATGAAGGGGGTAGATTAATCGAAAAAGTATGAAATAGATGCATGATAAAGGGTTCCTGTGTCATGAATATCAACCACAGCAGTAGCAGTGGGTCTTAATCAGCAGTACTAAACAATTGAGTGAGTGAATGAATAAGTGCCCTAGGAGCCTAACCACCCACAGGCCAGAACCAGTGAATAGGTAGCAGGGGTAAACTCAAGGGGTGTGAACTGGGGAACCTGTGGGGAGAATCCAGGCAGAGTCCAGGAATGGTGGGGGGGAAGGAGAAAAATCCCAAGATGCTGGAACTGCAGGGATAAAAAAAAAAATGGAACCAGAGCTGTGAGTCAAGAACTGGACAGTGAGTTGATCTAGGAAAGAGGAAGCTGAGAATGGAAGGATTTTGAAGTTTTCCTTCAGGAATGGAGTGCCTGAGAGCCAGACTGACTCTAAGCTATAGTGTTGAGTCAGTCAGTAGCAATGAACCTGGCTTTTGGTTTTCTGAGGCCATTTCCAACCTCAAGGTGCAACAGAATAATGATGTCCAGTGAATTAGAGTAGCAGTCTTGAGAAAAACACCATTGCTAGGGTTGGTTTTGGTAATAAGGGATGCGGTTCCAGGGGGAAGGGAAAGAAGTGAGAAGTGGGATGAAGGACGACACCCATAATAGGGGAACCAGCTGCCTCTGTGCTCAGTCCAGTGGGGGTGGAGAAATAGAAGGGAATAGGCCCTTACTTTCAAGGCTTTTATATACCCAGAGGATGGCAGATAAAGCCAGAATAATTGGGGTTGAGAATTTAGGTTCTCAGAGCAGGATAAAGAGGCCTCATTTTCCTCCCCCAGGTAAGAACTGTACTGGTATCAAATTATAGCATTTCAAAGTATAAAGTGGGCTTAAAGAATAACTAAAATCCATTGAGCCCCTTTTTTATGTAGGCACTGCTAAATCCTTTACAAGGATTAATTCATTTAATCCTCCCAACTGCCCTGCATTAAGGACTGTTATTGTACCCATTTTACAGATGTGGAAACTGAGGCTCAAAAAGATTGAAGGGTTTGCTGAAGCTGACACAATTAGCAAGTGGGAGAACTGGGATTTGAATCCACGCCTGCATCTCCTAGTCCTGTTCCACACTGACTCCAAATGCAGCGGTAAACTCGGGGTGATCCATTTTGATGCAGCCTACTTCAGTGCATGCCCCACTGAACCAGTGGCCACTCCCCTCTTCCTGCTTAAAGCCCCAACATCACCTTGGATGTATTTTTTAATCATTAAGATTATACACAGGACTTATTAAGAAATTGTTCCCCTCCAAAACAAAAATAAATAAATTGTTTCCAAAAAAGTTTCTTTCTAAATCATTGATTTGACAGAATAATAAGCCCTTTCATTTACAGGGTCTTTTGCGGTTTGTGAAGAACATGAGCACACACATATACATACATAAGCCACAGGGCTCCACACAAGGGTTTGTTGGCATAATTATACCAGAAGAAATATCGTTGAAAGATTTTACCTGCACTTTTGATAAATGTATTTATTTATTTCAACTGACACATTGTAATTGTACATACTTATGGGGTACAATCTGATGTTCTGATGCATATATATGTTGTATAATGATCAGGTAAGGGTGGTTAATGTAACCATCACCTCATGCATTTATCATTTCTCTGTAGGGAAAACATTCAAAAGCCTCTCCTCTAGCGATTATGTAATATACAAAACTTAACTGTTAAACACAGTCAGTCACCCTACTGTACAGAACATGTTCCTCCTATCTAATTGTAATTTTGTGCCCACTGATCAGCCTCTCCCTGTTTTGCCTTGCCCCCTCCCATAATAAAGAATATTAGGTAACCAGAGGCGGGAGTTAGGAGTTTGCAGCTCAATCCAGCTAACTTCCTCCACTAACTTTCTCTGAGCTATGACCTTAATCCAAGTCACCACTGGGAAAACATCAATAAGATACTTGTTCCCTCTGCTTTGTCCTCCCCTCCATTATATTCTCTTTGCCTAAAGAGGTACGATATTTAACAACCCAAATCAGATCATAAGATTCCCTGATGGACTGAGGATGAAACACAAACTCCTTCCCACAGCCTATGGTACCCTACATCAGAGATCTGCAAATGGTGGCCCATGGGACAAATGCCAAATCCAGCCCAACACCAGTGTGTAAAGACAGTTTTATTGGGACACAGCCACATACATTCACTTCTGTATTATCCATGGCTGCTTTCTCTGTCAACAGCAGAGTTGAGCAATTGCAAGTAAACCATATAATCTGCAAAACCCAAAATATTTAGTATGTGACCCTTCACTGGGGAAGCTTGCTGACCCGTGCTCTACATAATCCAGCTCCTGCCTGTGGCTTTTCCATGTGCTACAGCCACACTGGCCTCTATAAAGCTTATCTTCACCCCAGGCCAAGGTTTGTCTCTTCCTTCTTCACATGACTGAGACCTTACCTTGAATGCCTCAGAGATATCATGGCGCTGTTTTATTTTCTTCATAAACGTTTTACTTTGGGAAATCGAACACTTGTCGCTTTACTTAAATCATTCCTTCAACAAATATCAATTGAATATCTACTATGTGCCAGGCAATCGGCAAACAAGACAGAAATGAGTTTTGTTTTTTTTAGAGCTCACATTCTAGTTCGGGAAGAAAAAAAATAAACATGTACAAGAGATCATTTTATTTAGTGAGAAAATCTATATATTAGAGTTCCCCAGACAAAACAGAACCAATAGGATATATAAATATATAAGAGGAAATTTATTATAGGAATTGGCTTATGAGATTATGGAGGCTGAGAAGTCTGACAATATACTGTCTGCAAACAGGAGAATGAGGAATGCTGGTTATGTAATTTAGTCCTAATCCAAAGGCAGTGAACACGGATCTCTGATATCCAAGGGCAGAAGATTGATGTCCCAGCTCAAGAAGAGAGAGAGAGAATCTGTACTTTTTTGACTTTTTGTTCTATTCAGGCCCTCAGTGGTTTGGCTGATGCCCACCCACATTTGTGAGGGGCATCTTCTTTACTCAGTCCACTGATTCAAATTCTAATCTCATCTGGAAAAATTCACAGACACACCCCAAAATAATGTTTTACCAGCTATCTGGGCACCCCTTAGGCCAGTCAAGTTGATACATAAAATTGACCATCTCGGACTACAAAGACAATAAAACAGGGTGATCTGTTAGAAAATGACTGTCGAGGTGGGGAATATTTTAGATGGTGAATACAAGGAAGGGACCCTAAAGGGTTAATTTCAGAGCTGAGAACTGAATGACAAGAAGGAGTGAACCATGAGAAGATCTAGAATATTCCAGGAAGAGGAAACAGGAAGTGCAAGGCCCCTGAGGCAGAAGGGAGCTTGGAGGAACAGAAAAAAAGCTGTGGCTGGAACAGAGAGAGGAGGAACAAGGCATTCACTTCTTCCTCACCAGTTCTTAAGCTCCATGGGGACATGGCCCTCTTGTTTATTGCTGTATCTCCAGAAGTAAACCTTCTATAACTTGAACTTTCCAAAAGCATAGAGTTACACTCAACTACCTTCCCTTCTAGCACCAGCAAAATGCCCCCATCGTCATTTTTAAAACCCTTCAAGTGACAGCTCTTAAACATGGATCAGCAAACACACAGCTAAGTCAGGGATTTCCAGCACGTTCTCTTGGATGCACAGTTCCTCAAAACATAAACAACGCAAGATTCTGTGGGTAACAGTCTGGCCTCCCTGACTTCAGGTCTTTCTGAGAATGTCAGATACACAAGAAGCTTTTTAAAATAGCTCCCTGCCTACATTTTTAATACACTCTCATGTTTTAAAATATCAGTAAGTATTCACCGTGAAAGGAGGAGTAACTAATTAATTAATAACTTTTTCTCTCTCTTTGTTTACGTGTCTCTGTTCGTGTTTCTTTCCCAAGCTGACTTGTAGAGAGAACACATTCAGTCCAAGGAGTGACGGACACACAAAAAAAACCCACTGAAGATCTTTGCTTCTTTCCCTTTCTCTTGTACACATACATACACATGTGTACACATGCACGCATACACTCCTACAAGCACACAGAAGTATATTATATGCACAGCCATGGATAATATTTCCTAAAATACATATAAGCACCAACATGAACTTATATTAACAACCTTCAGCACATGCACTAATGGTCATATGCATATGTGCCTATAAACACAATACTAGTATTCATATGCACTCAACACACTTACGATAATACCCACATAAGCAAACCCATTCATACACTTATGTACATACAAACACAAATGCAAAACTGATGCATGCCTCACTGATGAAATCACACACTCACACATGCACACACAGACACAAACATGCAAGTACATATACATATAACTTATTACAGTTACAACTTACATATGTATGGGCTTACATATAAATCCTGAGATATACACACACTCATAAAGACACAGGTTCACATACTGATGCATATATAACTGTGGGCACATGCATGGGCGTACACTCATGTACTTAAGTACTTAGAAGTACTCACACAACACACCTGAACGTGGTCACAACCCCACACATACAAAATGCAGTCACACAATTGCTTTGCACAAACACAAACACTAAGGGGCTTCCTGCTGTTTTCCTGAATGATCAGAACAAAAGAAATACAATTGGTAAAGGGTCAAAGGTACGGTTTGCTTCTGCTTTGTGTTTTTTCTGCTATGAGATGAAAAATCAATTGCAGCAGAGTAAGTGAAGTAGTCAGAAAATAAGATGCGGCTCCTCGGGAAAGAGAGGTCTGGTATTCATCTCTGCAAAGAATCAAGAGCAAGGAGGTTAGGCTCCATGGGGAACTAGATCTGTGTTCTTGAAATTCATGAAATCCTTACCAGAGGGAGTCTCCCAGCCTGCTCCTCACCATCCACAAATTAATATTAGCAACACCTTTATGTGTATGATTCTTTTTGACTTTTGGTGGGAAAAGACCTTCCCATTTATGTTCCCTTTATATTCTTAAGGCTCGACTCAGGTGGGAAGGGCAGGTGTCATGATGTGACTTAAGAGACAGCAACCACCAAGACGTAGAAGTGGTAATGCATATTCTATGGTGCTCAGTGCTTCTGTTGCCTTAACTCACTTTATTCCTGCAACAACCCCAGGGAGTAGACCTATATTAATGCCATTTGGCATTTGAGTAAAGTGAGGATAAGAGCCGTAATTACTTGCTCAAGGTCTCAGTTGATGATGGTATCTGAACCCAGGTCTGCTTTGGAAAGATAGGCTCACAGGGTTGGTACAGCCTAGGGTGTTTTAGAATAATGAGATATTTTTAAGACTTATTTTTAAACAGTCTTTTTCTAGTGAGCATAACCAAACCCACTTCGCAAGGCCAGTCTGCCTCTCTTCTCTTCTGATAGTTGGCCTCTGTTCCATGAGAACAACTCTCCATGAGAAGCAGAAGACACTAAAGGAGCAGATGACCACATTCAGGCCGTTGACTATAACAGAGTTCTTCAGCTTCAGGTACTATTCATATTTGGGGCCAGACAATCCTTTGTTGTGGGGGGCAAATGTTTACTCTCTTCTTGGGGAAAGTAAAAAGTAAAAAAGCAACTGGTATTCACTCCCGCTTCCTCTTGGAATGAAACCGCAGGTTTTGCTAGGTATCATCACCTCTTAAATACACAGCTCCACCCTCACCTCCAGGGCTGGGCTCTGATTGGTTTAAGCCAGTCCACATACTTCGGGTTCTCTGATTGGTTCAGCAAATCTAATGTGATTTGAGCCAATGAGATAAAAGATCTATTCCCTAGAGGAAAAAAATCTTCTATGCCTACATGAAGCAGCTATAGGAAAAGGCATTCTTGGATCCTGCTGCCTGGGAGCAAGGAAGCACAGGACTCCTGCAAGCTCCTGGCAGCAGTTCTGAGTCCTGAGAACAGTAACTCTTAGGGTAAGGCAGATGAGGACCATGGAGAGGAGATATGGAAAATATCCATGTACCCTGGATCAAATCCCACTTGAAGCCAGACCTTCTTGTTTGATGCTCATTTACCCAAGTCAATGAATCCCTTTTGCTGTTCAAAGCAACCTGAAATGGATTTTCTATTAACTTCAAAATCATATTTCTGGGGCCAGCCCGGTGGCGCACTGGATAAGTGCGCCGCTTGGGAAGCGCGGCGGCGCTCCCGCCCGAGGGTTCAGATCCCACATACAGACCGGTTCCCGCTCACTGGCTGAGTGAGGTGCGGGAGCAACACCGAGGGTTGCAATCCCGTTGCCGGTCCCAGGTCCGGTACGGGGGCAACACTGAGGGTTGCGATCCATTGCCGGACACGGAAAAAGACAAAAGACAAAAAAAAAAAAATCATATTTCTGTTATAAAATTAGTATTAGCTAGGAGGAAGATGGGAGAGAGGATGGTTGGTGGATATAAAATTGTAGAGAGATAGGAAGAACAGGATCTTGTGTTCTATAGCAATAGAGGGAGACTACAGTCAACAACAAATTACTGTGTAATTTCAAGTAGCTAATTGAGAAGATGTTGAACATTCCCAATACAAAAAGGAGACAAATGTTTGACGTGGTGGATATACTAAATACCCTAATATGATCATTGCACACTATATAGATGTACCTAAATATCATATTGTACTCCATAAATGTATATAATTATCATGGGTCTATTAAGAAAAAATAAATTAAAAAGGAAAAAAATTAACAAATAAATAAAATTAGTAATGAAAAACGGGGTTTATCATTATCCACTGGTAGCAGATAGGGGGAACTCAGGAGAAGGAGAATGAGACACAACCTTAAAAAACATGTCTATGCCAGAGACTTTCCATGTGTTATTGCTTTGGTCCTCAAACAATCCTGAATGGCTAGATATGCTCATTTCTGTTTTACAGATGAGGAAACTGAGGCTTGAGAAGGTCAAGAAATGTGCCTAAGGACTCACAGCTTGTAAGCAGTGGTGCCAAGATTTGAACCCCAGTTTGACTAATTCTAAAAATGAAAAAGTGTTACTTTTATTAAACCACCTTATCTCACCAGATTCCATGGCCCGATTCTGACAGCCTCACTGATGAAGAATTTAAACAATGAAGAAAGTAAGTATGGAGCGGGGCCCCCAAGACTTCCTAACTTCAGAACACTATATCCCTCTGATGCTGGAAACCTCATTTGGAGCCTTCTTCAGCTCAAGGTACGACTATTTCAAATGGCATTGGAGGCTCGTAAATAAATCCATTTAAGAAACCTGAGCCCCTGACCTTTTCTTAGCACCATCACTGTGACCCCTACAGACATGGCTAACTGTGGGTAGGTACAGATACACTGACTCTAAATTCCAGCTCCACCTTCCCACAGACCTCCCACCTCTAAATCATCAAGTTCTACAAGACACATTAGTCTGGAGCATAAGGTGGCATGTACTATCCAGTT
>NW_007726710.1:691460-693220 GCF_000696425.1 Galeopterus variegatus
CGTAAATAAATCCATTTAAGAAACCTGAGCCCCTGACCTTTTCTTAGCACCATCACTGTGATCCCTACAGACATGGCTAACTGTGGGTAGGTACAGATACACTGACTCTAAATTCCATCTCCACCTTCCCACAGACCTCCCACCTCTGAATCATCAAGTTCTACAAGACACATTAGTCTGGAGCATAAGGTGGCATGTACTATCCAGTTACTTCTAGCAAAATTAATGCCCCCCCTTCATTCTATAGCTGAATCAATTAACACATGAATGAGCTCTGTTGAATATGCAAATGATCCACAGCTCATTGGTTCTTCCAAGTCCCTATTTATAATAAATTTATAAAAAAAATAAATAGCAATAAAATATCTTTGACACTGGAGCTCTCATATTTGTTTTCTTTTTTTTTAATTTATTTTTTATGATGAATATTCATGAGATACAATGCTAATTGTTACCCCTCGTACCCATGGTGTGAGGGCAAGATTCATACTGGGGGCATACCCATTACCAGAAATTACTTTTGTTTTCTTAGTTCCTCAGACTGAAGCTAAGAAAAGACCTGGGAGTTACTAAGGTAAAGCCAACATAGACAAGGAAGGAGTTATGGCAGGCTTCTGGGGTCCAAAAGATACTCCCAATTCCCCAGAGCCAGGACTACTGTTACCAAGGATGCTTCCAAAACTCCATTTCCAATAAATTAGGCTTTTTGTACTCAATATTACCTTTGAGAGTCAGTAAGGGAAAATTGATTTTTTTAAAGCAAGGTTAAATGGCTACACAGAGGCTGTACCAGTCTTATGCAGGAAGTCATTCATTCATTCATTCATTCATTCCATGTTTACTGAGTACTTACTATATGCCAAGTACTCTACTAGGCACAGAGACATGCTGTTAGCTTTGCAGCCATGTAGTAATTTGCAATATACACAGTATTTTTATATTACATTATTACAACTTTTATAAACCAGGAAGACTACAGTCTGGTGGTTAAGAAATTGGGCTCTGGAGTCAGATAGCATGAGTTTAAAAATGATTCCACTACTTATCATAGGCTATTAGATAAGTAACTTGACTTCTGTGAGCCTCAATTTCCACACCTACTAAACAGGGCTAATAAACATTTAGTAATGTTGTTGTGAGGATCAAATGAGCAAATAATTCATGTACAATGTTAGCACTGTGCTTGGTTATAGTAAGCACTTAATTAATCTTAGCTATTATTATCCTTAGAATAGTCTTCCTGTACAAAACTTGTATCATAAACCTTAGCACTTAGTCTGGGCTTAGAAACTTTTGTCCTGCCTCATAAATAGAGGCTTTTTGATGATGAATAAAAATGGGATAATCTCCCTCAGAGCTTTCCTAAAAAAAATTGATGGAGGAAAGAGAACAAATTCTTTCACCTAAATCTATGATTTGGTAGTTCCTTTAAATACCAGGAGAACAAAGGGCACTTAAGGGCTGAATGAGAATAAACAATTTTGGATGAACAAGAAGTCAAATTGATTTAAAATGAGCAAGAGAGAATTTATTAACTAGTACAAGCATCTCAGAAAAACCAAGAGGTCTGTGAATAAAATGGACTTCCTGAGGAGGTAGTGAGTTTTCCATTCCAAAAAAAGTTCAAGAAAACATATTGAGGCCATTCGTTGTAAGGCTGCCTAGTAGACTAACATTCCCTTGTTCTCTTTCTGTAGACCCTTATCCACGGTGCTATTTAGATGGAGGGAAGGGGCAAGGTATTTTGTACTTGGTGGTAA
>NW_007726710.1:693874-695963 GCF_000696425.1 Galeopterus variegatus
CCTTATCCACGGTGCTATTTAGATGGAGGGAAGGGGCAAGGTATTTTGTACTTGGTGGTAAAATAACTATCTGCCTCTCAGCCCCACAGTGCAGTTCAACCTAGGGAAGAAGGGGTTTGGAATCAGTTTCTCACTCCGTCACACAGATCTATGTGCTCAGTGACAAACAACCTAACAGTCCATGTTCTCAGTTTCCTCATGTGAAAAAAAAGAGGAAATATGGTCAACCTCTTGAGATCGTGCAGAGATTTAGATGAGATGCTCTATGCAAAGCACTGAGCCTAAATAGACTAGGCCAGTCCTCCTTTATACCTTCTCAGATCTCCCTAAATTCCTCCTTCAGTACAAGTGTTGATTTCCTTTACTTACCAAGCATTATCAACCACACTCATACTAAACACATTAAACATTAACTTAATTAAACGAGTTGTGATCCAAGTATTTTTATGGCCTCCTATTTTACAGATGAGGAAATGGAGGCACAATGAAGTTAAATGACTTGCCCAAGGACACACAACTAGCAGGCACCAGGGTTGATGCTTTAACTAGTGCATCATTTTGCTTCTCATTTAATTGATTAATATATCTCTCTTGGGAGTGTGCACTTTGGCATGCCGCTGTATCCCCAGCACTTAAAACAATGACTGGCACATAATAGGTGTTCAATAAATATTGAATGAATGAATGAATAAGCAGAGTACATGCCTGACAAATGTCAGTCCCTGCTGTCTTCTTTTCTCCTGCTGTCCCTAAAGAGCTAATAAAATTTGAATTCAAACCTCTTGCCATCTCTTTGACTCAGATTTTGCACAAAATTTGTCCAGATTACATGTAATCATGGATCGGTTATAAAGATAAATTCAGCTAATTATATCAAAAATACATTTCCCATATCTCAGTGCAGTGAATTTGTCTGGAACAGGTATTTGGCTGGAATTTCAACTGAACCCAATGACCCTTTGAGGCCACTAAAGTGAAGCTCAGCCTGATAAATAACAAGGACATTTGAGTACTGGGATTAAATGATGATTAGAAGATACCCAGGGCAAAGCTGCCTCATAACAAGATTAATTTGGGGGTGAGGACAGGGTGGTTATTAATGTGTCGGGAAGGCAACTCCAGCCACTGTTTCCCTGATGAGAGCAGAATCTCGAGTTATTTATAGTCACTGCTCAGGAGGAACACAGCACAGGGCGTCCAAAGAGAGAACCATGCCAAGGTGCACTAATGGAACTTTGAGGATAATTTACTGCTCAAGTTCAAGGGCTTTTGGAAAAAGAAAGAGCTTCTCAAACTCCCAGCAACCTCTGCTCAGGGAGGAGGCTAACAGCGACTGTGCAGGTCTGTCATTCAAAATTCAGCATCAGGGGCTGGCCAGTTAGTTACGGCGCAGTCTTATAACACCAAAGTTACAGGTTCAGATCCCCATACCAGCCAGACACCCCCAAAAAAACAAAACATAAATAACCCAAAGGAAACACAAGATTCACCATCGTCTCTTGCCTTATCACCCCCACAGCCTCCTCCTTCTTTCTTGTTCTCAGTACTGCAGAGGGATCCCAGATCATGTCACTCTTCTGTCAAAACCCTCCAATGGCCCCCCATTTCACTCAGGGTGAAGCCAAAGTCCTTGCAGAGACCCCCAAAGCCCTATGTGTTATGCCCCCTGGAACTTTCTCAACCTCATCTCCTCCTACTGTCCCCCTGTCACTCCTCTCAAGCCACACCAGCTTCGGGCAGCTCCTCAACAAACATGAAAAGCTCACTCCTGTCTCATGGTTCTCATTCTTGCCCTTTTCTCTGCCTGGAATACACTTTTCTGACACCCTTTTAAAATATAGCGTCTCTTTCCTGCTTCCCAGCTTTGCTTTTCTCCAAAGCTCTTACCACAATCTGACTAAGTGTACGGTTGCTGCTCGTTAGTCTCAGTGAAGTCACCGCAAACTCTCAGCTTGCAAATCCTGAACCATTGCTCCTAGGGGAAGTACAGGGGTAGATTCCTACAAGTCTCTGGTTACATCATTCAATCAATCAATCAATCAATCAATACATAATCATCATGTCAATCAATCAATACATAACCTTGTTT
>NW_007726710.1:696702-711172 GCF_000696425.1 Galeopterus variegatus
CATTGCTCCTAGGGGAAGTACAGGGGTAGATTCCTACAAGTCTCTGGTTACATCATTCAATCAATCAATCAATCAATACATAATCATCATGTCAATCAATCAATACATAACCTTGTTTTTTATGTGTTTCTGTTTAAGGACACTATATTTAATATATATCAATCCATTAACATTGAAGTCACGGCCAAAGCACTGTAACTCATGGCTGCACAAAGCTAATCTAGTACACATACTAGGGTACTTCACAAGGTTTGTAGACAAATAGAATTTTTTAAAAAATGAACCTTTCCATGAACTTTTTGAAGACTGTTTGTATTTCCTCCTTAAGACAATTCACTATCTCCTTGTGCTTAGGAATACTAGATAGCACTTCATCGCTATGTTTGGAAGTAATTTTAAATAGAAAAATCATCAACAAAAAGAACCCACATGTGAAAAACATGGCAGTAAATAGACCACAAGAAGGGCACTTGTTTACAATATGACAGCTGAAACAAGAAGACAGAGCGTCGCCTTGTTCAGTCTTGTGTACATTGTGGGACTCGAATATTTCATGGTTCTGCACATGTCCATGAATGACTGAAAGAGCCACACACATTGATTTGGGGGTTACAAATAAATATTAGCAAGTAAGCAAAATTGCAAATACAGAATCCACAAATAATGAGGATCAACTGTACATCTTACTAAGATATTTATTTATGTGCCTCTCCCACCAGAATGTAAGCTTCAAGAGAGCAGGTGTTTATGTGTTTTGTTCACCACTGTGTCTCCAGCACCTAGAACATAGTAGACTCTTAACAATATTCATTGGATAAATAAGCCTGAAGCTGTCTATTTTGACCAGACACAACATCAAGTATATTTACATTATTCGTACACAGAGATGTGGTATGCTACTGCCGGAAAGACTTTTAAAGAATTGTCAGCCACTGCCCTCACATTGTACATGAGAAGTTAATGCCCAGAGAGAAGCAGTGATTAGCCTAAGATCACACAGCAAATTGGGGGCAGAGCAAGCATGGTTATCTTAAACTATGGCTCAGGGCTCCTTCTGCTTCAGTATAATGCCAGCACCTTGCAGAGATCTTTGCTATTATCAGGATGTCTCAGAGCATCTGGCTCAGTGCTTAGAACAGAGTGAGTGTTCAATAAATGTTGACAGGGTGGATTACAGAAAAGGTAGAGGGTATTCCCAGAAGATCAAAAGGCAGCCTGCACCTTCAGCTAAAGTCAATCACACCAACTGGAATGACTGACTTTATTTTAAGTAGTAGTTCTTACTGGGGAAAGTTCATAGGGAAGAAAAAGGATCTCTGGGTATCGATTGAGACTTTGTGTTCCAAGCAATGGAAAACTAAACTCAAATTGGCTTTAAAATGAGCAAGAGAGAGGATTTATGGACTTGTGCAACAGAAAAGTCCAGAGTTAGGGTGGATTTTAGATGTGGTTTGCTCCAGAGATTGAAAATATTATTGGGTTTGCAGCTTTGAAGCTCTGTTTTTCTACAGTTTTCTTACTGTGTCCTCAGGATGGCCTCCCTCAGAGTTCACAGTGAACTGTCTACAGGAGTCTGAAGCTTAGCATCTACTCAGCACAGCATCCAGAAGAAAAGAGCTTCTGTGGTCCAGAGTTCCTACCAGAGACCCGAGATTCACTGTGATTGGATTGGCTTAGGTCTTAGGGCCATCCCTGAACCAATCACCATAGCCAAGGGGATGGAAGCTCTTCATTGGCTAGGCTGGGTCACGTGCTCTAACCATAGAGCCAGATGATGTCAGTACCTAAAAAAATCTACTATCAAAATTCAGGGATGGTTGAAAAAGGGAAAAGGGGAATGAATACCAAGAAAGCAACAGTTTTCCTCTGCACTGTATACACATGTGAGGCTAAACACCATCAAGGGACTCCCAGATTAAGAACAGAGATTTGATAAATTGCTATTTTTTTTTTCAAAAAATGTATTGCTCCACAAACATTACTGTTTCAGGTCTCATGCCAGTTCCTTGGGATACAGAGATGAAAAACTCCCAACCCCCACTCACAAAAAAAGCTCACTGGTAATTCACAGCAGCTGGATTATAATGTATTGCTCCACAAACATTACTGTTTCAGGTCTCATGCCAGTTCCTTGGGATACAGAGACGAAAAACTCCCAACCCCCACTCACAAAAAAAGCTCACTGGTAATTCACAGCAGCTGGATTAAAAGATACATGCAAAAAGGGGAGAGGAAGCTAGAGAAATGACTGGGAAATCTCAATTCCTGAACAAAACCATTATTCTCACGCAATTCATTTCTCTTAACAGTATCTTTTTGCATATCACATATATACCAGGAACAGAAATCTGCAATGTTAAATGAACTCTTTGGCAGATATTAATCTGAGAATATCAGAAGAATTTGGCTCTTCCCAATAAATATCTTTGAGAGAATCAGTGACCCCTCCCTGCCAATTACTCTGTTTTCTTTACACAACTCACAAGAGATAGGAAGATTTGGCCTCACATCCATTGCAATACACCAGAGAGATTCCCATGACTTCATTCTCATGCTGCTGCCAGACAGCTACTCTACTGTTAAGCATTCTAAATGAGAAAACAAACTGTGGACAGGAATCTCTCCTTGTTCTATTGAAGGCTATCAGGAGGGAGAAGGTTTGCAGCACAATCAGTTCTGATACTTTTGCTCAGGGTTTGTGCTAAAGTGTGCTGATCCTTCAGGACTCTGCTCAAATCCAGGCACCAGCAATCCAGCAATGGTGAGATGTGGGGAGCTGGGGGTGGGAGGAAAGGCCCCTAGAGGACGTGCTGGCTCCCTGAGTCTGTTGCCCAAGGAAGGTCAAGGCAGTGACCTGAGAAGCCCTAAATGCCAGGTGATGGACTAAGGGAGAAGAATAGCACAAGCCCTGGAATAGAGTAGATAGTAAATAAGTGTTAAATTATATGTAGTAATGTGACAGTGGAAAAGTGCCAGATATGCTTCCGTATTAGCTGCAATTTAAATTACCTTAGGAAAAAAATTAAACAAAGCAAAACACAGTAGCATTAGGTAGTGTAGCTGACAATTAAAAATAGAACTAGACTTAGGCAGGAGCAGATCCAGGGACATCTTTGAGACTGTGAGAGCTCTGTCTCTCTCCATCTCTTGGCTTGCTTCTCTGTAGGTGGTGGCCTCTTCCTCACCATCCACAGACAACCTTTCTTCACGTGGAGGGAAAGATGGTTGTCCCCAGTCACTGACTACACTTTTCACAGCTTGTGACTTGAAAGGTAAAGCCTTTTTTCTCCAACACTGTCAGGAATTGCTGAAGAAGTTCTCTGATTAACCTGGCTTGGGTAGGATACCAATCTCTGGAACCAGCGTATGAACCAGAGGAATTAGATTTCACGACTAGCCAGCCTTGAGGTGCACATCCACCCTATTGGTAGGGTTGTCCAATTTAGCAAATAAAAATACAGCATAAATAGGAACTACAAAATTATTCGTTCTTTATCTGAAATTCAGATTCAACTAGGTGTCTTATGTTTTATCTGGCAACCTTATGAGGAGGTACGATGAAAATTCTATGACTGGAAACTTGCCAGACTCACTTGATAGAAAGGAAGAAGGATAAATACACCAGACTGTTGGATGGACAAAACAAAACTGCCCTCTTCAGCTCAGTTTCTCATTAACATACTCAAAGAGATGCACAAGAACTCAACCCTCAGTAGGGAGACCAAAGAGAAAAAACTATAAATCATGCTCCACAGAACACCAGTTTGGTAGATGTTAATAGTCCCTGCAGGGCTGACCAATTAGCTCAGCTAGTTAGAACACAGCCTTATAACACCAAGGTCACCAGTTCGGATCCCCATGCCAGCCAGCCACCCCCCCCCAAAAAATAGTTCTTACATATAAAAGGAGTTCTGTGGTCAAATAGGTTTAGGAAAGACTGGGTAAACCCGGCTAATCGGGTTTCTCTGCTGTAAGACTCTCATTGCATTAATATGTCAATTTCCATTGTGAATTTCCCAGGAGGGAAAGGAAATATGTGATTTTCCTCAAATGCATTAAGCCATGGAAACCTTTTATAACTGAACAGCTCCCGGGGCTTGCATTTTGTGGCAATCATGAAGTCCAGAGAGGCATTCTACTAGCTATATTGTCAGAGGGATGGATACCACACGCTCCATCCTCTAGACTACAGCAGGGTATCCAGGAAGAATGAAATTAAAGGAAATATTGATCCCACCTTACTATTTCCAACTAAAATTACAATGCAGGGACTGCAATGCCCCAACATAAATGTGCCCATCTCCAGAGACACAGAGACTGTGTTCTGAGCCAGCCAAGCCATGTTCTGATGCCTCACAGCTTCCCTGTGTCAATTCCCTGCCTTACACATCTGCTCATAAGTTAAAACTCCCAGTGTTACAGGTATCCAGGGCCCACTGCTCTGCACTCGGAAACAAAGACCAGTCAGTCCCAAATGTTGGTGTGAGGCAGGAAGTTAATTGTCAGATGTCTGAGGAAACAGACTAGAATTGTCTCCCTGCTTAAGAATTTCAGGGAGGGGGGATTAAAGAGGAGCCGAGGGAATGGAATACGGGAAATGAAAAGCAAGAGGGAGGGGAATGTGCAGGAGGCCAGCTGCATTCTGGCCAAGACCCTAGTTTCTGCCTCTGTCTTTGCTGTTATCTCAGGGTCCAGCTGGAGGTGTGGAATCAGGTGATGTCTTCCTCGGTTTCCCAGTGCCTGGATAGTATGTGCAAGTCTGCAGCTTCAGGCTGGCTGGGAAACAACTTCACATTCACGTAAATATTGTCATCTTGCCTCATAACCAATGCCCAAAATAACAAACAACCATGGGAAAAGAGAGAACTCAGAGAAATGCATGCCAAGAAAAAACAAACTGTGTCTTTTAAAAATCTTTTAGAGCCCATGTGGCTTTAGGTCCCAACATGGCGTCAGTCCTGCTCACTCTGACATAATTAAAACTCCCAGCATACATTGCACAGGACGTGTTGGGAGATGGTGCAGAATTCTAACTTCTGCAATGCTTAGATATGCTGTTATACCTGGTCCACCTTTCTTATCACTAGTTCACAGACACCAGGAGCTAAAGAGAACTTCAAAGGAGAAAAGGGAAAACGGAATCATCACGTAGACCTCCAGGCACATGCCAGTCACTATACCAATCACTTTTCATCCATTCTTTCAGTTACTTTCCCATGGCAACCCTATATTTTATATAGAAAAAGAATTCTGTAGCCTAATAAGTTTAGGTTTTCTCATGGCCACTCAACAGATGCAGAAACTGAACTCAGAGACAATGGCTTGATTGAGCTAATTTCACTCCATGAGAAAGATTTTGGAATACGAGAATTTTATCCCCTCTACACTATTGCGACTTTATACTCCTCTCAGCCACGTGGTGTTCTGCATACCCCAAAAGCTCTCTGCTTCTTATTTTAATGCTTGTCAACCTCTGCCCTTCTGCCAAATTTCTTCTAATGAGCAGCATCCAGGAAGCTCCCGTTCTCTTTGTGTGCCCCCACGAACCTCCACATTATGTTTGATCTCAACATCCCACTGAAAATTGGATATTGGTAGTTGCCTGCTATGATAATGAACCATTCATGTCTCAATTTGAAAAAGCATTTAAGACACCTGTTTTCGTTAGTAATTATAGATAATTGCTATGGTGGAGGGTTGTTTTTTTTTTTTTTCCCCTGCACAGAAAAGGTCTTTGAGAAACGGAACAATTAATTTCCTGATATCAAGAGCAACGTATGATGTTAGCCCTCACTTTGAGAAGTATTTGTAGATAATTGGGCTTGGCTGCTTGCGAGGGAAAGAAAGTAAATTATATTCTAGAGTCAGCCTCTTGACTGACTATCCCAGCCATGGGTAACTATTTTTTAAATGTTTTGTTCAGTGTTTACTTGTTCATTCATTCTAGGAACATTTGTGGAGTGACTGTTACAGGCCAGTTGTCTTATTACATGCTGGAGGTACAATAACTCACTTAATTGATACACTCATTCATTCAATGATTAGGTGATTGCTATATGCAAGGGATTTTATATTTAAAAATGGGTTAAAATTATGAAGCCCTTATATGACAGTATAAATCTATTCTCCTAAAGAAAGGTTACTGCCCCCTGAGCCCGTAAGTCCACATCTAAGAAGTTTCCTTAGGGAAATTTTATTTAAGTTAAGATCAATATAAATATTTATCAAGAGTAGGAAAATGGTTACATGCATTATGATAATCTGTAGTCACTAATAAACATCTTATAAAAGAAGATATGATATGGTGAAGTGATTCTGATATATTGGAAAGAGGAAAAATCTGGCTATGAGACAAACCCAAACTTGCAAAATAAAAGACTAGAAGAATATAAACCAGATACATAGAACTCCCATATAATCCAGCAGTCCTGACTCTGGGTATTAATTCAAAAGAAATAAAATCAGGATCTCTAAGAGATATTAGCATACCCCATGTTCATTGCAGCACTATGCAGAATGTGGAACAACTTAATTGTCCATCAACAGACGAATAGATAAAGCAAATGTGGTATATACATACAGTGGAATACTATCCGGCCTTAAAATAGGAAGAAATTTTGCAATATGCAACATGAATGAACTTAAAGGCCATTATGCTAGTTGAAATAAGCCAGTCAAAGAACAACAAATACAGCATGATTTCACCTATTTGTGGTATGCAAAATAGTCAAATTCATAGAATCAAAGAGTGGAGAGTGTTGGTTGTCAGAGGCTAGGAGGAAATGGGGAATTACTAATCAACAGACATGAAGTTTCAGTTAAGCAAGATGAAAAAACTCTAGAGATCTGCCATATGACATTGTACTTGTAGTAAAATTAAAATTTTGTTAGGAGGGTAGATCTCTTCTTAAGTATTCTTAATAAATTAAAATTTTAAAATTAAAAATTAAAAATTAATCTCTTTAAAAAAGAGTATAAGTCAAAATGGAAGTAGTTATACTAAGGAAGTACTATTGGAATAGTAGTTATATTTGAGGGTATTGTCAAGGTGTATTTTATCTGGTGCACTTTTCTGTATTTCCGAATTTCCAACAATGAACACGTATTACCTTTGTTGTTAAAGGGGAGGTAAAAGAGGTGGGGAAGTGAATGGGAAGTTATGTAGAAGCGAATGTGGAATTTATGATTCTTCAGATCAGCCTTGGAGCTAAGTCTGAAAGTATTAATAATATTCCTAATGATGTCAATTGCAAGATCTCAGAACCACAGAGGCTGGTTCTCTCAAGAGATTCAGCCTGGGGTAGAGCTTTGCATTGGTACTTTTTAGACTTCCCAGGTGATTATAATGTGTAAGTAGCCAGGGTTGAGAACAACTATACCACTGATTCTCAAATGTGACTGCACACAGGAATTATTTCGGAGGTTTAATAAAAATGCTTATTCCTGGGTGTCAATCTGAGATTCCTTCTAATTATTCTGGATGTTGTCTGGGCATCCTGATTTTTAAGAGCTCTCCAAGAGATTATACTTCATCAAGTTTGGGAACCACTGCTCCACACTCTTGCACTTACAGAGCAGCCCACAGTCCACTGGTATTGGCACCACCTGGGACCTTGCAGAAAATGCAGAATCCTAGTCCATACCCCAGACCTACAAAAACATAATTTGTGTATTAACAAGACCCTCAGATGATTTGTGTGTATTGTTGGGGCCCAGAAAGTGATATCCCAAAGTGAAAGCCTCTGAAGCAGCCTCAAAAGCAACATTTTCCTGTCACCTTCTGCCCTCCTGTCTCTCAGTCTCATTCTCCCCTGAGGCAAGCCATAGAAAGCAGAATCCTTCTTCCCCAAGGCAGTCATAGATATGCTCTAATCTTCCCCCTTGCCTTTCTGTCTTGGAGCTGACCATAAAGAAATTCTCTGGCCTACCTTGTCTGATTATAGGTCATAAGACCCCCATTCCAGAATGGGTGCTGCCTCATACCAGGGAGGAATGAATGCTACACAGAGAGACCAAGAATCTGAACGTACATGCCTGGTCTCCCCCACTCAGTCTTTTACCATTAGATCATACTTTTCTTCTCCTATCACGTTTCTACATGGCTGTACCTGCTTCATAGAATCTAAGCATAAACATAAACAGTTTTTCCTATATCTTTGGGTCTTCATTCTGAAGGCTCCCATGTCATGTAAAACTATGATTTTAAAAAAATTGTTATGCCTTTTCTTCAAATTAATTTGTGCTTATCAGGTGATTTTTCAAAGAACCTTCAGGGGATTGAAGGGGATGTCTTCCTTTGGTCTCTGCAGTATATTAAAGCTTGGGAAGCACTGCCCTAGACCATCCCGGACAGTAAACACCTAGTCTCCAGTGCCCGTTCAAGTCAAATTTCCACAGACCCCCATCTCTACCCTACCCCCTTCCCCAGATCCTTGAAAAAGGAAAATCTATCTTAGGAAGGGCAGAGCAGCAGGTAAACTATAGCTCTGCCCTTCCCAATCTGTATACAGACTTTCAACCCCCGCCCCCACACACACATACACACAAATACACACACATACACACAAATACACACACATACACACAAATACACACACAAACCAGGGCGAGCATCAGCTCCTCAAAGCTGAAAGATCCAGATTTTTTATTATTCCAAAGGACCACACTGGGAGAGAACAGAACAACCCCAGAAGAGGACATTTCACCACCAATCAGCTTCAATAGGCCTACCCGGGAGTCCCCAAATTCCCTCACAACAAAGTGAAACTATTTTAATCAGCAGCTGCCATCTCATTTGCATTTGAGATCCCATGAATATGCAAACCTGGTGGATGGGGTCTCAAGGAGCAGGAATAATTTGCCCCTTACACTTGATATTCTGGGCTGCTGTTCTCTTATGGTGCAGTTTTCCTCTCCAGCAATCTTGTGAGGGATTTAGGTTGCAGCAAATACCATAGGCATTATCCATTAGAACAAGATCAAAGGCAAGAAGGGGTGCATTTTAAAAAGTCCAGTGTGTGGTGTGATTGATTACTTGATGATACTATTAAATTTCTTCTGTGTTTTGCAGCCTCTCTGGAGAGGGGTATGCAAATACCCTACGCCTCATTAGCCTTAAGGTAAAGCAGCCTTGAGCTTGCCGTGTGGTGGGAGGGGTGCAGCTGGTGCCTACCTCTCTGTAGCCATCTTCATCTTTAGGAATGAAGAGACACAGGACCTCTCTAAAGGAAAGGCAACATGGGGCCGTTTATATACCCAAAACATCCAGATATGGCCTCTGAAGCAGACACTGTTTTTTGACACCAGCAATTATTCTCTTTTCTCCCTTTAGGAAACCACTCCCTCCCAGTTCTAAATTTGCATGGTTGGGAGGGACTAACTGGACCAGGGAGGGACTAACTGGACCAGGGACTCAGGCCCAGCCAATCAGAGCATTACATTCTCTGAGCCACAGGGATTGGGTGAGGGATGCACACGTGACCCAATCAGAGCCAATGGGAATTGAGCTAGGACTGTTGTGGGGAAAGGCGGGAAGGTTTAAAACCAGTGTGCCAGCAGTCATCTCACCACCACACAGGGAGAGCCTGTCTGATACTAAAGCCAACACAGAGGAAAGCAGAACCAAAAATGTGAAGACAATTTTGAGCCCCTGAATACAGCCATACCTGAAGCCTGATGGAGACATGAGCCAGTGAATTTTCTTTTTTGTTTAAACCATTTGAGTTAGGTTTCCATCACTTGCAAGCAAATGAATCCTGATTGATAACAGGCTGTTTTGTTCAAATTATGTCATGACATCACCTGAGGTTTTGCTTGTCACATCCCCTGCATCAAAGACAGAAAAGCACAACCTTCACCCTTTTTAGTAATGTCAGTAAGCCCCTACTATGTGCCAAGTACTGTTCTAAGTGCTAAGGATAGTGCAGAAGACAAAATGGGCAAAATCTCCTCTCTTGTGGAACTTCCGTGGGCTTGGATTCAGAAGGCTTAGAGGGAGGTCCCATTTTACACATGAAGAAACCAGTACTCTTCAGAAACATTCAACAACCTGCCCACAATCACCCAGGAAATATGTGATCCAATGAGAATTCAACCCAAATCAGTTTTACTCCTTAGGCCTGTGTTAAAATTGAAACCAGAGGTTGAAAACTAGCATAATCAGGCCAGATCATGCCAAAAGATGTGTTTTGTTTGGACCATGAGGACTTTTTCTAAAAAATTAGAATTATTAGCCATTGTTAAAGCTCAGATTTTATGTACAAATCCAGATTTCTAAGTAGCCTTGAAAAGTTGAAGGTTCTGACAGTAAGAGGCAAGAATTCCCACATGGCAATAATTGGCTACAGCAAGAAGAGGTTGCCCCCTTGATAGACAGCTGCATTATCCAGTTTGCCGCAGTCCTCCCTGGAGCACCTCGCTCACGTAAGTTTCCTTCCGACCCTCTGGCCATTTGAATTTGCAAGCCCTGCTGCAAGCTTTGTGAAGGTGTGCTCCTATGTGCCCTTCCCGTTGTCATATTCCCAGTGCTTAATGCCTAGCACGGAATCAGTAGTGGATCGCTCTTCTTTCTACGCATGAGAAATGAGATGAGGAAAATAAACTTTGCCCTGGAAGGCACTGCTGGAAGCCACCCACCTACTTGACATATGTATATGATTAAACCTTCCAGAAGCAGCCACTCTGGGGAAACATGCCCTCCTGGTCTCCTTAATTTCTGGAGAGAAAACCCAAGCATACCCAAGGCCTTACTGATGTTACAGACAATACAGTGTCTAAGGCCAGCAATATTAGGGGAAACCAATAAAGTGATAGAAACAAACATGTCTCTCGTACTTGTCTGAAGAGGAATGAAATGCCAGATCAGAAGGGCTTGATTGTTTTTTTCATAGAGGGGACAAGTAAAAAGTTGTTATTGAGCATCACAGCCAGGCACTGTGTTGGGTGTCCCAGATACAGAGGTGAGTGAGATGCAGTCCCTGCCCTCAGAGAGCTCACACTCTCAAGGGGTTGGGGTGGAGAGACATGCAAGCACAAGATGCCGTAAAGTGTAGGAGAGTTGTGACAGAATTCTGCATGGAATACAGTGGTCACTTCCAGGTAGTGTGGACAGTGTGTGCAGAAGATTGGAGGAGTAAAACAGTTAAGCTCATTGGGGAGACATGAGGTACGTACAGTTGGAGCACAGGTTGTGAAGGGAGCTGGGTCCAGATTACACAGGAGAGGTCGGCAGGGGGCAGATCATGATGGCTCCTTCACACCATGTTAAATCGGGTTACCACAGGGGGTAAAGGCATGTGCTCTGGCACCATACAGACCTGGGATCAAATCCCTACTCCTCGAGTGACTTGCTGGGTGACCTTGAGCAAGTGATGTCACTTCTCTGAGCTTCAGTTTCCTCATCTGTAAAATGGGAAACCAGCAGGGCTTGCCTCGTAGGGTTGTGGCAATGATTAAATAAAATAATCTATTCAGGTGCTCACCACAGTGCTTGGAAGTGACTTGCTGGGTGACCTTGAGCAAGTGATGTCACTTCTCTGAGCTTCAGTTTCCTCATCCATAAAATGGGAAACCAGCAGGGCTTGCCTCGTAGGGTTGTGGCAATGATTAAATAAAATAATCTATTCAGGTGCTCACCACAGTGCTTGGAACTGAGTGAGTTCTTAATAAATGTTACTGTGTAGAGTTTCCGAAAGGTGAGGCAAAGAGTCACTAATTCCCCCAAATGCTTAATTTGATGCTGAGGATATGATAAAAAGAGATCCTGGAGGGAATGAGATCCTTCAGTTCCCTTAGGAGATCACTTCTGCCTTCCCCAACCCAACCCCACTAATAAGACCTGCCAAGTACGTAGGGAATAAGCAGGGTTTTGAGAGCCCCAGACATGGAAATGAAGTTTCAGATTTACTTTTCAATTTGCACTTTTACAAATGTGTCAGTGCTGTGGGTCACTGAATTATTCAGGCATCTTCTGAACAACGCTCATGATGGAGTAAGTGCTTTGGAGTTGTGCTTTCAGGGGTGACATCATTTGGAAGTTATCAGCAACACTTCCTCAGAGATACCAGGAGAAGCTGCATTGTTTAGACAAGTGCTAATAATTTAAGCTTCCTGTAAATTAGGAGGGGAAAAGTGACAAAATTAAGAAAGAGACAGTTTACATTTGCAATTCGCATTTGCAATAAGAAGTGCCTTATGTGAGAGCTGCATACATAAGGAATTGTGAGGGCTGGGAGGATGGGAAGTGGGCTGGTCCTCCTGCTGCCCTGTCTACCTGTCGTGGTGCCTGCAACTCCACCATGCTGTCCATTCATTTGAGGCATGAAGACTTTATAGTCTTTTTGGATTCTTATTTTGTTATGAAAATTCTTATTCTGCTATTTTGGAATGCTTTTTTGTTTTTCTTTAGTGGCTGGCCAGTATGGGGATCCAAATCCCTAACTTGGTATTATCAGCATCTAACCGGCTAGCCCCAAAATGCTAATATTCCTATTTAAAAAAGACTTTCAGATAAGGAATTTTTAAAAATTCCTGCCATATGCCATTTATGCCTAAAACAAGTGACAACGAAAGTTTGCGAATAAATGAACAGGTAAAGATACTCCAGTCAAATGCACAAACAAAAATTGAAAACATGAGTGGTAACAGTACCATCAGATAGAATGTAATTCATGGCCAAAGGCATACGATTTTCAAAATGAGAGATCAGAAAGTCATAACAGGTGTAACCTTCAGAGAAAATAGTACAGTAATGAAATTTTCTGCACCAAACATCAGTCACAACTTGAAAAACCATGAATATGGAAGTGAGTGAATAAATTTTGGTGTATACTTACTATGAAATATTATGCAGGTATTAAAATGGATGAGTTACATCTGTATGTATTGGACTAGAGTGGGGGCTTTCAACCATGGCTGCACACTAGAAATGTCTAAAGAGCTCTCAGAAATTCCAGTGCCTGAAATGATTCAATTGGTCCTGGATAGGCCCAATCATTGGAATCATTTGAAAACGCCCCAGGTGATTCTAACATGCAATTAGGGTTGAGACTTATCCACTTAAAAGGACATCCTTGATATATTAAGCAAGAAAGGAAGGAAGAGAAAAATAAAATAGAAAATAAAAAAAGAAGAAATGAATAAACAAGAAACAATGTAAATGTGTATTTTGCATATATGTGTCTGAGCATTGTGAAAAATGAAAAAAGATAAATAATACCAAAAGCAAACATTGGCTATCTAATTTGGGGGCAGTGGAATTTGGAATTCTGGAAGGCTAATTATTGAATTTCTTTATACATTACTGTTTGTCATTTGACTTGCAATGATTAGCATACCTATTATGTAACTTTTAAAATTCAATCATTCAACGAAAATTAACTAAGCATCTACTATGAGCTCTGCACTATTCTAGCTTCTAAGGAAATAGCAGTAAGCAAAACACAAAATCCTTACCTTCATAGAGCTTACATTCTAGTGGTATCAAATAAATTTTTAATAAGTTGCAAATAAAATTCCAATACATTTTTAATGTTGATATGTTGGGATAATAGATGATGACTTATCAATTGCTGTATTTGTGGAATTAAAACCTAAAATGATCTTAATCACACAAAATGGGGTGATGGGGACAGAATGCCTATTCTGGAATAATCTCTGAGTCTGGTGGCTAAATGAAGGGCTAGAAATAATCCTGTAGCCTAGATGGCATGTAGTTCAATTGCAAGCTAAGTGGATACAAGCCATTTTCCAAGAGGCTGCTGTCACTGTCTACCAGATAATCAGGAGTCTTTCTGTGTGTCAGCTGGACATGCAATGTTATGCATTAATAATGGCATTTTTAAGTCCACAGTCATTCTGTTGACCTCTCCAGCGGCTCCAGCTCCCAGAGTGTCTAAACACAGGTCCTTAAGAGCTTCACAGGAAGGACTGACTGCATGACCAGTGAGAATAGCTTATTTGAGCCTTTTATGCTATACTCATGAAGCCTATGTAACATCCAGGCTTAAAACAGAAGCCTGTTAGAAACAACATGATATATAACTCCCTTCCCCCAAGCCTATGTAACATCCAGGCTTAAAACAGAAGCCTGTTAGAAACAACATGATATATAACTCTCTTCCCTTCTCATCTCTCTGGTTAAAGAATAAAATATTTATCAAACAACTTCCACAGACTTGAGGTTCCTCAGAGCAAAAAGTAGCCTATGAGTCTACTAACTTTCCTGAGTAATTATATGGCCACTGCTGGGTTTCTGGCCACTGCTGGGTTTCTATCAGCATCCTAAGACTGCCTAGTTCACAACTTAGTTGTACCTAAAAGTCCCCTAAATGACTGTCAAAAATTCAACCCCAGAACAATCCTCAAAGCTGACACAGGGCCAAAATAGTTTGTTTCTACAAGCTGGAGAGTTAAAACCTTGTAACTCATGGAGTATGAAGTTGAGTACTCAAAAGGGTATGATTGCATAGTG
>NW_007726710.1:711747-713437 GCF_000696425.1 Galeopterus variegatus
TAAAACCTTGTAACTCATGGAGTATGAAGTTGAGTACTCAAAAGGGTATGATTGCATAGTGCAGAAATGTTACCCCTAGACTAAAGGATGACCTTTTTGGCAAAACTTAAAAGCAAGCCCAGAAAGCATCAAACCATGTTCAAGTAACTTTATATCCCAAAACAAAGCTCAAAAATATTCACAGGATTACAAAAATACTTAGCACTTAACAAGCTAAATTTCAAAATGGCTGATTGCAATAAAAATTTCCAGGCATTCAAAGAAGTAGGAAAAATATCTCCCAGGATAAGAACAATCGGTCCATAGAAAGAGACCTAGAAATGACACAGATGAGAGAATAAATAGACAAGGAAAACAAAACAACTATTGTTACTATATTCCACGATAAAGGAGGTAGAGAAAAGCTTGAATATGTTAGGTACAGAAGGTATTTAGAAAGACCCAAATCAAACTTCTAGAAAGTAATAATACAATCTCTAAGATGAAAAACAAACTGGATGAGATTAACAACAGATTAAACACAACAGAGGAAAAGATTAGTGAACTTGAAGACACAGCAATAGAAACTTCAAAATAAAGACAGAGAGAAAAAAGACAGAAGATAAAATGAACAGAATGTCAGTACACTGCAGGACAATTTCAAATGGTTTAAAATATGTATAATTGTAATCCCCTAAGTAAAGTAGGAATGAAAAGATATATTTTTAAAAAATGGCAAACATTTCTAAATTTGATAAAAACTATAAACCAAAAGTTTCAAGAAGCATGACGAAACCTAAACACAGGAATCATGAAGAAAAGGATGGAAAGGCATATCATAATCATATTGCTGAAAACCAGTGAGAAAGCAAAAAATTTAAAAGCAATTAGAGAATAAAGATGCACTGAGAACCAAATATATGAATGACAAGACACTTCTCACTGGAAATGATACAAGCCAGAAGACTTTTCAGCAACATCTTTAAGTACTAAAAACAACAACAACAACAAAAACACCTTGAAATCTACACACGGTGAAAATATATTTCAAAAATAAAGGTAAAATAAAGACCTTCTTTACACATACAAAGGCTGGAGAAATTCATTAATAGAAGACCTATACTACACAAAATGTTAAAGAAATTTCATTCAGGTAGAACGAAAGTGATAACAGAAGAATTTGGATCTACACAAAAGAATAAAAAACATCAGAAATGGTCAATAGGCCAGTAAATATATAAGACTTTTTCTTATTTTTAAAACTCTTTTTATAAAACAATTGACTATTTAAAGCAAAAATAATATATTATGAGGTTCATAACATATGCAGAAGTATAATGTATGACAAAAGTATCACAAAGGCAGGTAGCAAGAAAAAACTATATACTGTAGATAGATTCTTATATCATACAAAGGTGGTATATTATTACTTGAAGGTAGGCTGTGATAAATTAAAGATGTACACTGTAAACTGAAAGCAACCACTAAAAAGAAAACCCAAAATGTTACAGCTAATAAGCTAACAAAGAGACAAAATGGAATTATATAGAAAACTCAATCAAACAAACAAACAAAAAAGGCAGAGTAGGGCCAGCCCGGTGGTGCACTCGGTAGAGTGTGGCACTTGGGAGCGCGGCGGCGCTCCCGTGGAGGGTTCGGATCCCATGTAGAGACCGGTCCGCTCACTGGTTGAGCGCGGTGCGGGCGCGAC
>NW_007726710.1:713905-725963 GCF_000696425.1 Galeopterus variegatus
GGCACGACACTGAGGGTTGCGATCCTGTTACCGGTCAGGAAAAAAGACAAAAAGGAAAAAAAAAAAAAAAGGCAGAGTAATAGAAAAAATAAATAAATAAATGGAAAACCACCAGCAATATGAAAGATTTGACCCCAGCTATGTAAATAATCACATTAAATGTAAATGGATTAAGCAGCCCAATCAAAAGGCAGAAATTGTCTGAAAAACAGACAATTGGATGAAAAAGCAAAATCCCTATGCAAAATCACTTTAAATATAAATGCTCAAATAGGATTAAAGTAAAAGAATGAGAAAATATATACAAGGTTAATACTAACCAGAAGAAACCCTGAATAGATATAACAATATTGCGCAAAAAATATTACTGGGGAAAAAGGAGGGTAATCTTATAGTGATAAAGAAGTGCAAAATCACTTTAAATATAAATGCTCAAATAGGATTAAAGTAAAAGAATGAGAAAATATATACAAGGTTAATACTAACCAGAATAAACCCTGAATAGATATCACAATATTGCGCAAAAAATATTACTGGGGAAAAAGGAGGGTAATCTTATAGTGATAAAGAAGTCAATTCAGCAAGAAATCATAAAAGCTCTAAATGTAGATGCAGCTTATAACAGAGCTTCAAAATACATGAAGCAAAAGCTAGTAGAACACAAAGAGGAAATAAAATACTCCAATGTAATGAAAGATTTCAAAAGTTCTTAATTAATAGAACAGGTCGAAAATCAGCAAAGATATAGAATAGAATAAGTAAAATAACACTTTCAACCAACTTGACTAAACTGACATTTATAGAACAGTCCAGCCAACAAAAGCAGAACACATTCTTGTTCAAGTATACACAGAACATTTACCATGATGGACTACTCCTGGTGGTAAGAAAAGATCTCAATAAATTCGATGAAAAGTATGTTCTCTAACCACAATGGAATTAAACTAGAAATCAGTAACAGAAAGATATCTGGAAAATCTCCACATATTTGAAAACTAACAAACCTATAATTTTAAAAATTGCTCAAATAAGTTAGATAGTATTTTGAACTGAATAAAAGTAAAAACATGAAAATTTGTGAGATGCAGCTAAAGCAGGGCTCAGAGAAGATTTTAAAATGCTACACACCTATATTAGAAGAGAAGAAAGATCTTAAATCAGTGATCTCAGCTTTTGCCTGAATAAACTAGAAAGGGCAAAGCAAACTAAACCCCAAAAGCAAAAAAAGAAAAGAAACATAATTTTAAAAAGCACAAAAATCAGTAAGTAAAAAAAAAAAAAACATTAAAAGCTGGTTCTTTGAAAAGATCAATAAAGTTTAGAAACTTTGAGTCAAATTGATCAGAAAAAAAAAAGAAAAAATCTAAATTATCAGTATCAGCTAAAACTGAAATACAGGCCCCAGAAATCAACTCTGGTGACTCTCTGCCCAAGGAGGAGCCATGATCTCCTTGCCTACCTGCTTCTGTTTTATGTCATGGGCAGCCACAGCAGGAAGTCTCAATTCACCATTATGAGTTATAACCTGTACTTGCCGGGAGTTCAAGGTTTAGGCTGTGTGACAACTTCCTGAGGTCCTGCTGTTGTCCAAAGATTACATTTCTTCCCAGGCCCAAATACAAATTTGGCTTCAGAACTGACCAATGAACTGTGTCTCGTGGTTGACCAATCCAAACTGAACAAGCTTGTAGCCTTCATTTACATGAGAGGGCCTCAGTGAGAACTCGGATGGGAAGTTAGATGCGAACTTTGGCTATGTAAGATGACCCCTTTCCCTTGTTTGGGGATACACTGCCTTGGGAGCGATCCCCTGTGTTCTCTTGACTTGCAAGTAATATAGCCTTTTCCTCCTACCCTTGTTTTGGCTGTTTTGCACTCTCCAAGGGACAGACCCCCATTATCTGGTAATATTAGAAAGGAAAAAAATAAAACTATCTTTATTCACAGACATGATTGTTTATGAGAAAAATTTCACAGAATCTACCAAAAAGCTACTAGAACTAATAAGTAAATTTATCAGCATTTCTAGGTCATTTCTAAAAAATCAATTTTGTTTCTATAAGCCAGTAGTAAATAAATGGAAATTAAAATTTATATAATGGCAGTATTTATAATAGCATCAAAAATTCAAAATACTTCGGGATAAATCTGACCAAAATTGTGCAATGTCTATACACTAAAAATCACAATATGTTGCTGAGAGGAATTAAAAAACACCTAAATAAATGAAAAGAAATATGGATTGAATAATATAAATGAAAAGATAATAAATATAAACAAAAAGATATATGGATTGAAAGACTCAATACTGTTAGGGTGTGAGTTCTCGAATTGATGTATAGAGTTAATACAAACACATTCAAAAATCCCAGTAGGCTTTATTTGTGTAAATTAAATAGCCACCTCTGAAATTCATATGGAAATGCAGAGGACCTAGAACTGACAAGACAACTTTGGAAAAGAGAAACAAAGTTGGAGAAGTTGCATTTCTCTATTTCATTACTTACTATAAATCAACAGTGATCTAGACAGGATGGTATTAACAGGATAGATCAATGGAACAGTACAAATTTCAGAAATAGACCTACATATACAGGGTCAATTGATTTCTTTTTCTTTTTTTCTTTTTTGGCAGCTGGCTAGTACAGAGATCAGAACCCTTGGCCTTGGAGTTATAACACCGTGCTCTAACCATCTGAGCTAACCAGCCGAGCTAACCGGCCAGCCCCTGGATCAATTGATTTTTGACAAACTGCCAAAGAAAGTCAATGAAAATGAAAAGAAGGCCATCAACTAGAAGAAAATATTTGCAAAAAAATACATATCTAGAATATATGAAGAACTCCTACCACTCAATAGCAAGAAGACAAATCATTCAAGTATAAGTGGTCTTCAAAAAGTTCACAGAAAGGTTCATATAATCTTTTAATTGTTTTTCTATGAACTTTTTGAAGTACCCTCATATAAATATTTGAACAAACACTTCACCAAAGAAGATATATAGAAGGTAAACAAGCACATGAAGGAGTGATCTATATTATTAGTCATTGGGGAAATGTCAAATAAATCACACTGAGATACCATTACACTATACTAGAATGGTTAAAATTTAAAAGATGAGTCATACCAAATTTTCGTGAAGACGTGGAAGAACTGGAACTCTCATATGCTAGTTGTGAGAATGTAAAAGGCTACAACCTCATTGGAAAGATAGTCTGGCAGTTTCTTAAAAATTTAAACATTCCATTCCTATATATTTACCAAGGAGAAATGGTGGCATATATTATACAAAGACTTGTACACATATGGTCAAAGCAGCTTTATTTGTAACAGCCAAAAAATGGAAACACCCCAAGAGTTTATCACCAGGTGGATAAATAAACAAATTGTGGTATATCTATACCATGGGATACTACTCAGCAATTAAAGTTATACACTATTATTACATATATGTGGGTGAATTTCAATATATGCTAATTATAATTATGCTGACTGAAAGAAGCCAGACAAAAAGAATATGTATCATATGAATCCATTTACACAAAATTCTAGAAAATTATAGGGACAGCAGATCCATGGTTTTCTGGGCATGGGAGAAGGGGGAAGGTATGTGTTAGGTCTGGCAAGACGGAGAAAAGAGAGACCTGAGTCAGGAGCCACTTCAGCCAAAAAGTTTGTTCCATTGATGTGGAGGAAAGACTGAACCAGATCAGTTCCCACGAACTACGGAAAGCACAGGGTTGATAAGACTTTTAAGGAGAGTTCAGACGGAGTAATGGGCAATTTCAAAGTCTGGTATGCAAGATGACACAGCCCTTGTGGTCCGATGACATCTGGTAGGTTAAGTCATAGGCTCTTGATTAGCTACTATCTCAGTACAAAGCATTCCAACCTGAAGCCTGCTAGATGCAGCCCACGAGATGTTCCCTTGATGATAATGGTAATGTTTACCCCCTCCCAGGAGAGGATCTCAGTTCCCAGAGCAGAAAAGGGAAAGGGGAGGGGGAGAAGGGGGAAAGTTGCTTGACCTGGCTGTGCTGATGTTAAACTAGCCATGAGGCCTAATAGTATGGAGATGAGGACAGAACTAAAAGGGACTTGAGGAAGATTTGGGGTCGTTGACTATGTTCATGATCTCGATTGTGATATGATTTCACAGGCGTATAATTGTCTAAACTCATCAAATTGTATACTTTAAATATGTGAAGTTACCATATGTAAATTATACCTCAAAAAAAGCTGTAAAAATGTCCAAACCCCAGTCTCATGCCCAGAGCAGTAGGTAAAGCCCAAAGATCAGCTTTGTTAACAGGCCTCTCAGGACATGCTAATGTAGGTAGACCCTGAACTTCACTGTGAAAAATGCTTCTTGAGGAAAATATATCTCTTGGCTATACCAGCAGCATCTGGGGGTGCTATACACCAGGCACAGTCAACCGGTTTAACCCAACCAGCCAGGAAAGCAGGACCCACATAACTGGAACTTATATCCACCCGTTTTTTCTTCCCTCTCTTTCTGTACTGTCTCTTCCATGAGTTTATTTTTCTTTCCTGTCAATTTTGTCTACTATTATTATCTGTCACTCCATCGGTTTGGGCTGGTCTTCCTCAAAACTCTTCCCCTTGTGGCTTTAGACTTCTCATTCCCTTAAACATCCCAAAGCTGCCAGTGGGCTCCCCACCTTTAAGCTGGAAAAATCTTCCAGCTAAGAAAAAAAGCATTACAATGCTTTCAAAATTGATTCACAGAAAAGATGTTCTTTTTGGCTGGAAAGGCTAAAGACTAAGTGCAGACTGATGGAAATATGTTAATGGATTTCTTAAACACCTTAATTTTTTTCACAGATTTTTGTAGGTATCCCTTTTTCTGACTGTACACTTACAGCTGTGAGATCTTGTGATTTGAGGCCAGAGGGCAATACAATTGTATTAGTATAGAAAATAAAGTTTAAAAAAGAAAGAGTAAGAAATGTAAATGAAAATATGACAAAGAAACTTTTAAAAAATGCTAATAATCATGAATAAGGTTAATACATTTTACCTTATCACTAGGTTGTTTGTGTGGATTAAAAGTTTTTTTTGTTAGGAAACTGCTTCTATCAATAACAAGACATTGTCCATTTACCCACCCCACTCCACCTGTGCCTGCCTTTCCTTCTGAAATGATTTCATTCCTGCCCCTGGACTGGCTTGGGCTGTCAGCCTTGCACTGGCCTCGTTGTTTGAAGGGCACTTTGCTAGCACCTGGACCTCTGCTGTCATGGAGAGCCGGCTGGAAAATCTCTTTCTCAGAGGTAGGGACAGCGTGAGTGCCCCTGAAGCCTCCTAACGTTCCTCTTCCCTGTCTGTCACAATGAAAACCCAATTTGGAAAGCTGCCCTGGCTTGGAAGCCTCTGCTCACTCAGTCAAAAGAGAACTTTATTTATATAATGACAGTGTTTCTATATATTGATTGACTGCTTCTAATTTGCATAGTGCTTCTGAGTCCATTATGGCAATGATAGTAGTCAGGACTCTGTGTTGCAGGCACCCAGAATTCCCAGCTCAAAGAACTAAGAAAAAGAGAGAGAAAAAAGCAGGCTCACGTAAATTTAAAGGGCAAGAGTAGTGTAAATTTCAGGCATGTCTTGGTCCAGGGACATAACTGAGGACTCGCTTGTTTCTCTCCATCCCTTGACAGCCATCCACTGGGCTGGCTTCGATCTCAGGCCCCACGGCTGATCCAGCTTGCAACCCCATAATGGCTATCAGTAGACACAGAAAAGACCTTGCAGCTCTCTCTCAACCCTCCTAGCAGAAGTTTCCTGAGTCTCATTGACTCTCATGGGGTCACGTGATCATCCCCAAACCACACTATGGACCGACAACTCTGATACTCTTTTTGGCCAGGTCCTGGGTCACAAGCTTACCCTGAGAGTTGGAGTCAGGCTGAGAAGAGGGGAAGAGGCTCCCAGAGGAAAATCAAAGTGCATTAGAAGGGTACAGTAGATGCTGTTGAGGCCCTGCCCAGAACTTCATACAAGGCCTGTGCCTTCATCTCCCCAAGGCCGATTCTGCACTCTTCTGTAGGATTACCTTGCTATTTTTTTTTTTTGTGGCTGGGGCTGGTATGAGGATCCATGACCTTGGTGTTACAAGGTTGTGCTCTAACCAACTGAGTAACTGGCCAGCCAGGATTACCTTGCTATTGATAGGTGCCTTCTTAACTGGACATGCCTGGGGAATTAGGCCCTTCTCTTAGGAGTGGCCAGCAACCAACAACTGACTGACATGGGGGTATAAAGCTCAGATCTCTGGCCTCTGGCTAGGACAAACTGTGCAACAACTCATGCTCCAAAGCTCCCCATGGGATCAGGCATAGGCCAGACTTCACATGAAACCACTTCTCTGCATCCCTTCCTGTCCTGCCCTCTCCTGCTACCCTTATCTGTTACACATATGTCCAGAGGCACTCCCTCAGTAAATCACTTGTGCAAGAATTCCTATTGTAAGCTCTGCTTCTAGGCAACAAAACCTAAGGCAGATCAGAAACAAAAAGCATGCTAAGCAGCAAAAACAACAATTGATCCCAGTAATGATGATGGTGATGATGATGATGATGGTGACACTTACCATATGTACTGGCCATCATGCTAAATATTTTACATACCTTTCTTCTTTATATTCTCACTACAGCCTCAGAAGATAGTCATTATTAATCCTTTTTTTGCAGAGGAGGAACCTGAGGCTTAGAGAAGATAACTGAATTGCCCAAATTCACATTGCTAGGAGTTGGCAAAACTGCATGCCAACTGATGATCCCTTGTCACTAGCTGCTGCTCAGAGACCAGTCCAGTAATATCCACTCCCCTGGCAATATAACACACCTCTTTATCTGCAATATTATATTTTTAAATGTGTAATATGCATTGGACAATTTGCTAAGCCTTTACATATATCATCTTACGCAACTCTCCCAACAACCCTAAGAAGTAGGTACTATTATTCCATTTTACAAACCAAGACATGGAAAGGTGAAAGAGGCTGCCAAAGGTCACACAACTAGTAAAGTAGACAGAACTGAGAAATCTGACTTTAGGGCCCACATACTTAACCTCCACTTTAATGCTGTTACTAAAGTTGCTCCAAAGTGTCCTAAGAAACCAAACTTCATCTAGCCATAGAAAAAATAAATAAAAGGTTTTTGTTTTCTTCCCCTGAACCCTGACTTCCTAGATATCTGAGAAAGTAATAATAACCCTGGGTCATTTTAATCAACTTAATTCCAAAAATTGCCAAAGGTGGATATAAAATTACCTGTCTGCTTCACATTTTTATGATCTGGGGGGGAAAAACCCTGAGAATTATGTTTTAAAATGGGACCCATTTCCTTTAGCAAAGTAAAAAGAAGTTGGCTCTTTTTTCTTAGCAATTGCCACAATTTTCCCAGTAGTTTCTTTATTATCTGAATCTCCATGAAAGTAAGCTCTATGAAATCTGGGGCTTGGTCTGTCTTATTTCCAACACCTAGCACTGTCATGGCACCTAACTAGTATTTTATTTTATTTATTTATTTATTTATTTTTTATTTTTTTTTTTATTTTTTATTTTTTTAAATTTTTATTTTGTCAATATACACTGTATATGATTATTATGGCCCATCACCGACACCTCCCTCCCTCCTCCCTCTCTCCCCTCCCCCCCAAGAATGTCTTTTCCGTTTGCTTGTTGTAATAACTTCATGAAAGTATAGTTGTTATATCTAGTATTTTAAAAATATCATTAAGTAAATATGTCTTTTTTTTCTTTCTTTCTTCTTTCTTAATTAAGGGAAACAGCATCCGCACCAGGCTGTGTGTCACTGATACAGAAACTTTCTTTTAAAAGACAGAATTAAATGATAAGGTTAGAGGTCTACCAATTCCCCACGATTCTACCAGTGATTAAAAGCTAACAGTTTCATTAGTTTGTTCTGTTCTTAGGTTTCTAGAATTTAATTCTGCCTTGTAAATTGAGGTCAGAAAACTAGTAGAGAATTGAAATCCTCTGGGCTGTTTCTCTGTTCCAGATACAATAGTTACCATCAGCATTGTCTTAATGAATCTCCACTCTATTAAATTGTTATTTCGTCCTGAAAGCAGGTCATTTGTAGCCCCTCTTCCTCAGAATAGAAGGCAAACAGTGGAACAGAACAGGAAAACAGAAGGCAGAATGAGATTAGGACATACGCTCCAATGGTAGATCCTCATTTAATTAACTTTTCTGAACAAAATGCTCTCAGATAGCAGGGTCATACCGTCAAGGAAGTTGGAGGTGGTGGAAAATTCCAGACTGTCCAGACATGGATGTGGTAGGAAACCCAGGGGTGATACATGTGTTTGGAGAACTGGATCACTTGCTGCTGGGAGCCTGGAGAGTTTAAACTTCTTGAGTCAGCTCAATTCAGGTGGCAAGTAACTGATCTCCTTCTCTCGGTCACCCATCACTGTGCCAGCTCATGCGTCAATATGTTTCATCACCTCCTCTAAACTGGTACTGCTGCTGTCATTTGCAAACCACGCCCCCCCTTCCAATCTAAAAAGAATAATTATTTAATGAGCTTCAACTCCACCAGATACTTTAAGCACATTACATGGATTAATTTGTTTAATCCTCACGACAACTCAGTAGGGTAGGAGGGATTAACTTATCCATTTTGCAGAGAAGGAAACAGAGCTTAGGGAAGGGAAATAATTTGCCCAAAGTCCCACATATCTTGCCCAAAGTCAATGGTGGAGGCGAGATCCCAGCCCAGGGCAGCCTGATTCCAAAGACAGAGCCATTTACCTTGCTCTCCTGCCTCTAGCCAATGTCTACGTGGTCTCTCTAAAGCTCAGATCTGACCATATCCCTCTTATTTGTTTTCTGTGATTCTCTGCTGCCCAATCAATGGAGTCCCACTCCATATCATAGCAAGTTTCCAAACTGGGCTTCAATCTAGGTCTTCATCTTATCTCCAACTCCCTGACACCCCTCCCTCCACCCCCAATGTACCCATCATTCTATCCCCTCTAAACTTCTCTATTTCAAACACATTATTCTCATTCATACTTATGCATCTTTGCATATACTGTTTCCTCTGCTTGGAATGTCCTCTTCTTTCCCACCTGGGCAGTACTGAGTCATCTTCCAAAGTCCCAAAGGCACATCCTCTGTAAGCCTTATTTGACTGTCCGTGAAGAGCCTCATTACTCCTTCTTTGGCTCCCATAGCACTTTTACCAAATCGTTCCCAGGGCACTTAGAATTTTGCACCATCATTAGTTATTAGTGTGTCTCCCTCATATGACTTGCTCAAGGACAAAACGGGTGGTTTATTTGTCTCGATATTCAGAGTACCTATTCTAGTAGTTCGCAACCAGCAGCAATTTTGCCTCTCTGTCAGGGAACATTTGGCAACATCTGGAGGCATTTTTGTTGTCTCTATTGGATGACGAGGAGGAGTGCTATTGGCATCTAGTGGGTAGAATGCTGCTGAATATCCAGCAATGCATAGGACAGACCCCATAACAAGGAGTTATCCAGTCCAAAAGGTCAATAGTGCTGAGGGCGAGAAACTCTGGCTTATCCCAGAGCTTGGTTACAGCAAGCAAATTGACCGGTGTGTGTATTAGAGTAAATATAGCTAGAAACTTCAATCATGGTGAATGTTTGTGTTAGAGGAACCCAGGCTCTACCTTTGGGAACCCAACTAGAAACCCCAATAGAATCAAAAATCTTAAAAGTCCCAGGAACCTACCACAGAAAAAATCTGAAACATATATGTTCTTTTCAGTTTTTTGCCAATCTGGGCTTTTGAAGAACACTTATTGACACAGACAAGATACCTGGTAGGGCAAAATACACAGAGTTCCACTGAGAAGAGAAGTTAGATTTTTTTTCTTTGCAGGAATGATTGTAAATGCTATCCAACTGTGGGAGGAAGAAGAGAATTATCAGGGATGTAGGAGTAACTGAGGAATGTGATCTCATGGCTGTATTTCAGTAAATTTCAGAGAGTGCTTTAGATGGGAAATGTAAATTATGCACACGTCTCTGAAGAAACAAAGGAGGAGTTTGTGTTGAGATGTTTTGAGCAGGATATTGAGAAAACCCTGGCCCAGGTAAAGAAAGACTGTGGCTAATAATAAGTGATCAGAGCCCAACCGTAGGGACTTAGGAATATTTCTTGAATAAGCAAATGGACTAATGATATTTATGCAAGAATTTTTCCTGGGTGGCATGTAAAATTTATTACACAAACTGAAACACTCAAAAATAAAGGGGATCCTATATATAATCAACAGGAGCTAGTTGATCTGTAACAAGCATACACTGAGACTGTCCCAGGCAGATTGGAACTAACAATAATCCTATCAAAATATTCAGTTTCATTTATTCTACTTAGGCCATGAGTAGCATACACACGGCATGCATACAGTAATTTCCTCCTCCTGTGCCTATAGCAGACATAACTAATAGATTACAGAACTCTTCCCCTACCTTTTTCACTTCACTGAGTTCATCTTTGTCTTTATTCTTTAACCACTTCTCTCCTCACTGAAGTTCTCACTCTTAGGAATCTAGAATTCTACCTTTTTGGATTCCCATAGGGAGCCAAGTTCCTAGACACAGTGGTTCTTTTAGAGATAACTTTCATAGTTATTTAAATATATTGTGCTTTTAAAAAAATACTTAAGGCCAGCCCGGTGGCACAACCGGCCACTCACTGGCTGAGCGAGGTGCGGGTGCGACACCGAGGGTTGCGATCCCGTTGCCGGTCCCGGTCCGGTATGTGCGTGACACTGAGGGTTGCGATCCATTGCCGGTCACGAAAAAAGACAAAAAGGAAAAAAAAATACTTCATGATGTTTTATCAATTTCGTATCTAGGATCAATTTGGCATGAATATTAAATACATTTTTTTAAGTTAATGGTTAATAAAATAATACTCTCTAATGGATTTCTGCTTGTTGGAAGTTGTAGGGTTTGATTAACATGGTCATTTTTCCAAGTAGAGATTCCAGTTTCTATCTTGGCGAACACATTATAGAATTCCAAAATGCTTGACTAGCAATTACTAAATTGAGTGGGATAAACTAAGAACCATGATTGATGAGCCTGAAGCTATAAGCAATTATGGGGCTTATCTCTCTCTGTGAATATTAATGTCTAACCATTGGGAACCTGTGGGACAAGGTCAGGAGGTGTGGCAGGGAGCTTTTCAAGGGTGATAGAACATTTCCATGATTTTAACCACAGTGAAGATAAGTTATCTGGAAACATGACTGACTCAAGGTACCTATCTATTTTGTTTAGTAAAATACAAGTGCAAGTTGTTAAAGACTGACCTTCCATAACTTTCTAGAATTGCTACCCATCTTTGTGATGTATGCCCACTAAAATCTAACCTCAAACTCTAAAACTGGGCCTTACCTGAATCTCTATCAAAGTTATAGGGTTTGTACTATTCAACAATGAAGTGGTCTTTGATATTACTCAGTGTTGTTCATTGTAAATTAAATGATCGTTGCAAATTAAATGTTCATTGAAACTAAAGTACCATTTCAGGTATAAACATTTAGCTCTCTTTCTCAGATTGATGGCCTGTAATTTGGATCTAGCCTGCAGATATATTTTACTTGGCCCATATAATATTTTAGAAATTATGTTTTAGAGTTTCCAAACTCTAAAAGAAAATTTGAAAATTATGAATGTTTACATTTTTAAAAAACACATTTTAAAATAATAATAATTTTTTATAACGTGAAAAAGTACATCTAGCAACTCTAGATATCCATTTCCATGAAGGTCCTGGGTATTTTCCAGTTGCACCTAACTATCCTCATTTACTGTGTTTCCTTCCTGTCCCCTCGAGGTATTTTAGTTTGCAACTCCTAGTTTAGCTTAATAAGTCAATCACAACGGAATCAACCATGAAATTGAAGATGTAGTCACCCAAGAGTGTATTTTAATTTAAATTTAACATTAGCCAATGCTTCAGGCTAATGACGAACATAATCCAGCTGTTTTAACACACACACACACACACACACACACA
>NW_007726710.1:726536-728288 GCF_000696425.1 Galeopterus variegatus
ACACACACACACACACACACACACACAGAGCTTCAGAATTAGTTCTATTTATTCAACCAAATAAATATTTACTGAGTACCCACTATGTGCCAGAAACAATATCAGGTATTTTGATAGCAACATCAACCAATTCTTGCTCTCAAAAAGGTCAGAGACAAGCAGGAAAAATACACAATTAAATAGAAAACAGCAATGTAATAAAAGAGTCACTGGATTTGGGGATGCAGTATGAAAATTTGGATGTGAAGTATGTTCCCCAGATTTTTAAAATGCACCTCGTGTAGAGTCAGTCTAGGAAGCAGAGGTGGGTTGAATAAAAGTTTAGAGCTGCCTTTCTTTTTTGGATTTGAAAAGATTTTTAGAGATTCCTGAGGAAGGTTGTAAGTGCTCATTCACAGTAACATGGTTTACATTATGTGCAGGAATAGAACTCAGGAGCTGGGTAATTTATTAATTTAATTTGCTTTAATTGTTGGCAGGAGAGGTGCTAATTTCCACCCACTGGCCTGAAAAGTGGGTCACTCCATTGCTGATAGATTTGGAAAATATGAGGAAAGATTTTTGCTTTGGGTCACTTCTATGTAACATCTGATTTCCACAACTCCTCTGAGATCATTATGATGGCAAAATATGCTGAAAGATATTTTTGTGTTCTCGGCATTTGTTTAGAATATCTGGCCTAGATAACAATTGTTTTTGTTTTTGGGGGTCAACCTGGAGGTCAGCCGATCGTGTAATGCCACAAGATCATTACACTAAAATCAAGGGCTTGGAGGAAGCTCTAGTGATCACACTGATCCAGTTTGTGTTTGACAAAATGCTGAATGGAACAGCTCATCCTCAGAATGAGAGAATCATATTGAGAACTGGACTGGAACATTGAACACAAGCCAAAAGATGAGCATTAACTGGGATAAATATTACTTTTGAAAATATCAACTGCTCAAGTAGAGAATGGAGAAGCTCTGGCTTGGCCATGGTTCCTGTACGACTTGGGAAGTCTTAGAGGCTTGTGTGAGCCAAAAGTGATACAATGCCATAAAAACTTAGTTAATGGAGAAAAATGTTCCAGTTAATAAATAACAAAAATCTAACTCAAATTGATTAAAGCAATATGGAGAATTTACTGATCATATACCAAAAAGTCCAAGGGTGAACTCTTAATATCAGTCATCTTTTAATGTATAACAACCAACCTCCAAATCCCAGTGACTTTCAACAACAAACGTTTATTTTTGTTTCTTGCAGGTCCATGGGACAGTTTGGCTTGGCTGGGCCAGGCTAGACTCAGAACTTCTGGTTGATTCTGAGTGCTCTGTGGGTCATTAGTCTGGCATCCACCCGAAGAGACAGAGGCAACTTAGGCAGGATTATTTCGTGACCGTTCACAGGGGATAAAAAGGGGTAGTGGAAATACAAATGCTTCAGGGTATCTGCTTAGTACCGACAACCATTAATCCTGCCCACATGTGTTGGCCACAACCGGTCACGTGACTAAGGCCACATCAGTGGAGTTGGGAAATACCATCCACACTATTTATTAGAAGGTATTGTAGTTGCATGAAAAAGGACATGGATGTGTCATTCTAATACAGAGATGGAATGATTCAATCTCCCACATTCTGGCTTCAGTGTGTCTAGATTCAGAAACTCAAATGATGCCAACAGGAATCTGTTTCTTTCTTCTCTCCGCTTTCCACTCTGTTGGCTTTAAGGACTGAAATTGTCTACACTCACAGCTTATTGTCTACG
>NW_007726710.1:728354-730507 GCF_000696425.1 Galeopterus variegatus
TCACGTGACTAAGGCCACATCAGTGGAGTTGGGAAATACCATCCACACTATTTATTAGAAGTTATTGTAGTTGCATGAAAAAGGACATGGATGTGTCATTCTAATACAGAGACGGAATGATTCAATCTCCCACATTCTGGCTTCAGTGTGTCTAGATTCAGAAACTCAAATGATGCCAACAGGAATCTGTTTCTTTCTTCTCTCTGCTTTCCACTCTGTTGGCTTTAAGGACTGAAATTGTCTACACTCACAGCTTATTGTCTACGTTAATATGAACTTACTGTTCTACTGTTTCATCAACATAATTTTACTATTCCAGAAAACTCTTGCCCAGCAAGATAGAAGTTGCAAATAACTTCATTGTTTATGCAAGGAACTTTGTGAAAAGGTCCATCCATTCTTCAATTGAAATCATTAAACAATAGTTTATACCCACAAATCTTTGAACTCCTCATCTTAAATCTCTCATTTTGCTCTGTCTGCCAATCCGTACCCATTAGACCACAATTCTTATCAATGCTAATTAAGTTAACACATTAGAGACCCACCTTAAATCAGACTTTAAAATCTCAGTAAATATCTCGATTTTGCCAATGGACAATGATTTAATCATCATGCCAACACAATGAAACCTTCATAAAAACCCCTAAACGACAGGGTTCAGAGAGCTTCTGGGTTCGGTAAACAGATTGAGGTGCTAAGCAGGTGGAGTGCGCAGAGAGGCATGGGAGCTCCATGCCCCTCCCCCTATACCTTGTTATGTGCATCTCTTCCATTTGGCTGTTCCTGAGTTGTGCGCTTTGTAATAAATTGGTAACAGTAAGTAATGTATTTTCCTAAGTTCTGCGAGTCTTTATAGCAAATTATCCAACCTGAGGAGGTGGTGTTGTAGGAGCCTCCAAATTTGTAGTTGGACAGAATATGTGTAACTCGAGACCTGATACTTGCAACTGGTGTCTGAGCCCTTAAACCTGCAGAGTCTGACACTAACTCCAGGTGGTTGGTGTCAGAATTGAATTCAATTGTAGGACACCCAGTTGGTGTTAGAGAGTTGGAGAGGTGATGTTGGAAATGACACCATATATTGATGTCAGGAGGAAACCTTAAAGGTTTGTCTTATATAAAAGTGAATTAGCCTGACTCACACCAGACTTATTCAACTCAACCAAAAAAACCCAAAAAACAAAACAAAACAAAAACAGTGGACTTCAAGTTAATGTGCTCCTTAGTATTCTTCGATTTCAGTAAACATGTGACAACTTCTGCACCAAATCCCAACTATAGCAAAAATCCTATGCCAAACACTGGTTTAGATGCTAGAGCTATTTCACAAAAGGGACTCTGACCATTACTAGCTATTAAAAAAAATTATCCCAAACTTAGAAATAAGGCCGAAAATCCCACGGTATGACCCTCAAAATCATGTCAGAGCATTGCTTACCAGTCCTGCTCACTCAAGTATTATTCAATTCTGAATTCTCTTAGAAAATGTAACTGCATTGGCTTTGCTATTTAGTCTTTGATTAGAAACAAAATACTATAAAGTTACATTACATCTTGTAGATTCCTATGAAGTAGAAATGATAACTCTAAAGGCTAGTTTTATTGTCTTGTAGGACCTTTCCCAGTTTTCTATCTAACCTAGCAAACTCATTCTAACATTTCTTCTTTTCAAAATGCCTATAGATACCCAGTTCTTCAAAATGTTCTTGGACCAGTTTTACCATTTTACTGATTCTTTCATTAAAGAGTGAAATAAAATCTTGGCAGGCATTCAACTTATATTTGCATGAAAGTCATGTTTTTGAAAAGCATTCTCTGATAGCACTTTCTAGACTACTAGGAGAAAAACATTACACAGATTACAACTGGGAAGGATATTAAGAAAGGGTTAAGTATAGTTGTGCTCTGGAACCCTGAAACAAAAGGATTTAACCTCCTCTAAAGGATTGGGAATGGCTTCTTGGAAAGGGTGACATTTTTCGAAGCATGAATGGGATCCAAGTAAAGGAAGGAAAGTTCATGGCTAGGGGTGGACCTGCTGCAAAGACCCAAGGTCCAGGCTGGCCCAGTGGCGCACTGGAGAGTGCACCACTTGGGAGCGCAGCGGTGCTCCCGCCAAGGGTTCGGATCCCATGTGGAGACTGGTTCCC
>NW_007726710.1:731066-732655 GCF_000696425.1 Galeopterus variegatus
ATCCAAGTAAAGGAAGGAAAGTTCATGGCTAGGGGTGGACCTGCTGCAAAGACCCAAGGTCCAGGCTGGCCCAGTGGCGCACTGGAGAGTGCACCACTTGGGAGCGCAGCGGTGCTCCCGCCAAGGGTTCGGATCCCATGTGGAGACTGGTTCCCGCTCACTGGCTGAGCGCGGTGCAGGCGCAACACTGAGGGTTGCGATCCCGTTGCCGGTCCCGGTGCGGGCGCGACACCGAGGGTTGCGATCCCGTTACCAGTGAGTAAAAAAGACAAAAAGGAAAAAAAGAAAAAGACCCAAGGTCATAGGTGGAAAAGAGGGGGTGGAACTGGATAGTATGGATGGATGGAAGCCATACAGATCACATTTTTCACTAGAGGGGTCTGAATCAGAGTTCCTAGTCCTCCAGAGATGTCAGAATCTCCCAAATGAGAATGAATTTCCATGCTCCTGCATCTTTGATCAGGTTTGCACACAGTTTTGCTTCTATGTAAGTTGTCAAATGACTCCCACAAAAATGTAGCTAAGAGGCTCATCCTTGCAACACAGCATCTTTTGAGCTACTTAGCAGCTCACCTTCAGAGAGCAGGAAACAAGTTTCCTGCTCCCAGACTGTGGGACCACAGGAAAGGGGAAGCACTTTCCACAAGCCCAACAGAAAAAGACAGCTCTCCCATTGCTTGTGTTACACAGAAGCCTAATTAAATCAGCATCCCATGAAAGGGAGCAGCTGCCATGTGGGCTCCCTCTGAGCCCTGTCTCTGCTTTGCAGGGAGGGGGGTTAGATAATAAGCTCACACTGCTTCTTGTTTGCTTGCAAATTTCAGGAGACAAGGGGGAAATAAAAAGCCAGGGCCTCTGTTGCCAGGATATTAAGCCACTCGTCATAAAACAAGATAACTAGAATGCAGTAGGACAAGGCTTTTCATCCAGGTTTGCTGCTTCCCAACTTCTCAGGCACAGGAAGGTCTTTATCAGGGAATTTTGACCTGGAGGATTTCAGGTCAAAGTGCTTTGTTCCTCACGCGACCAATCCAGGTGATATCAGCCACATACAGAGGTCTCTGGCTTTTTGACACTGGTAGGGAAGGGGCAATTTAGAATTGCAAAAAATAGTGCCTAATCTGGAGACACACAGATCTGGGTTTGAATCCTGGCTTTAATATTTACTAGTTTTGTGACCTTTTGCAATTAGACTTGGCTTCATCTGTACCAGGGATAATAATAATACTTGCTTGTTATGGACTGAACATTAGTGTGCCCCCCCCCCCCCGCAATTCATATGTATGTGGAAAGCTTATACCCTGGTATTATGAGGTGGGGCCTTTGGGAGTAATTAGAATCAAATGAGGTCATGAGGGCGTAGCCACATGAATGGAATTAGTGCCTGGCAGTCTGCAACCTGGAAGAGAGCATTCACCAGAACTCGACCATACTGGTACCCTGATCTCAGATTTCCAGCCTCCAGAACTGTGAGAAATAAAGTCTGTTGTTTACATGCCATCTAGTTTATGATGTTTTGTTATAGCAGCCCAAGCTGACTAAAACACTGTGTCATAGTGCCTCTCTGAGCATTTTTTTTTTTTTTTTTT
>NW_007726710.1:734031-735430 GCF_000696425.1 Galeopterus variegatus
TCTTTTGCAGTTTCATCTTCAACCAGTTTTAAAGAGCATGTCAGTGTCTTAGGGGAAAAAAACAAGGAGTTTTGATGCCTATTATTCAACTTTGAGAACTAAAGGATCAGGTAGGTTTAAAGCCAAGGGATGTCAGGGTGGGTGACCAATTCATCTCAGTTTGCTTGGGTCTTTCCCAGTTTTAGCACAGAAAGTGCCACATGCTGGGACCCCCTGCAGTCTTTATTAGGACTTAATTAGGGTAGTTGTTCACCCTAATTAAAGGACTGACCCAACGTTGCACAGTGAGTCACAGAACCAGGACATGACCCCAGACCTTCTGGCACCCAAGCCAAAGGGTGCTCCCAATGTGTCACTTACCTGCACCTTGTCCTGGGATGGGGTGAGGAGAGACACATACTGATAGAAGTTCCAATTTTTAAGCTTTAGGACATAGTTTTTTGCAACTGGTACTATGAACACATGAAGCAGGCCAGGGGACTCCTGCAGCAAACCACACAATGCTTTCTAAATGGGCAGCAGCTATTTAGCAATGGCCAATTGTTGCTCTGTGAGCATATGAGCCCAGTGTTGCCAGATGTACTGATTAGTCAAGAGATGAAAAATATCTTAATTTATTTAAATGATTTAAATGTAAAATCTCCCCATTTTTAACTCTTGGCAGCTAATTCCATTAAAAAACAAAAACAAAACAAGCCTGTATGAGCCAACCAGAGCACACTAGTAGGTCAGATAAACCTGCCGGCCATCAGTTCACAATACTGATTTAGACATGCTCTTCCTCACTTCTAGACCTTTGCACTTGCTGGTACCTTTGCATGGTAGACTATTTCCTGCTCTTACCTCTTCACATAGACAGCTCTTACCTTGGGTATCAGAGGCTAAGGATTAATATACCAAATGTTCCTGGTTTTCTTGCAACCTTTTGGAAAGTCCCAGGGCTCTGTTCTTAAACTTCTGCTATTTACACTCATTTACTTGTTCATTCATCCTCATGTCCTTAAACATCATCTCAAAGCTAACAATTCCCAAATTTTATCACCAGCCTAGGACTTTCTCCTGAACTTCAGACACATATATTCAACACCTACTCAACATCTCTTCTTGATGTCTAATAGGCACTTAAAACTTAACATGTCATTGGTAACACCAAGGCCAAAGGCCAGCCTCCAGAAACCCCCAACTTAACATGTCCAAACTGAACTTTTCATCATGCACCTCCAAATCTTTTCCTTCCCAGTCTCAGTAAATGCTGACACCCTTATTCCATTTTTCAGACCAGAATTGGAGCCATCTTTAGTTACTCTCTTTCTGCCACATCCTATATCAATTCTTCAGGAGCTCCTATTGGCTTCTCCTTCATGATGCATCCGGAACCCAACCACTTCTCAACCTCTTG
>NW_007726710.1:736232-739608 GCF_000696425.1 Galeopterus variegatus
TCATCATGCACCTCCAAATCTTTTCCTTCCCAGTCTCAGTAAATGCTGACACCCTTATTCCGTTTTTCAGACCAGAATTGGAGCCATCTTTAGTTACTCTCTTTCTGCCACATCCTATATCAATTCTTCCAGAGCTCCTATTGGCTTCTCCTTCATGATGCATCCGGAACCCAACCACTTCTCAACCTCTTGTCCACACCACCACCATTTATCACCTGGATTAGAACAATAGCCTCCACCCTCGTCTCCCAGCTTCTCCCCCTGCTCCTTTGCAGACCGATATCCACACAGCAGCCAGAGTTGAAAGAAAGTGAACCGAAATGCCTGGTACTGATCAAACTTTGTTAAAGGAAGAAAATCTGCTGGGCTGCACTCAAAATGGAAGGCAGCACCAAGCCTGGGGGTGGGAGAGCTTATATGGGCTGTAGGGCACCAAGGGCTGCCTGAAGCAATCAAGGAGGGGCATTGTGAGGAAGGGGCATTGCACCCATGTGGAAGCAAAAAGAATTTCTATTTTGCAGAAGTCACGAGGTTTCTTGAAAAGGGAAGGGGGGAGGGCTGGGGGCCATTTTGTGCTTGGCCTTGCCTAAAATGGCACTGGTCATATTCAAGATCTATCATTCCCACCTTTTAAGTATAGGGAGAAGGGAAAAGGGGCAAAGGTTTCATTCTTCTGAAGCTACTTCCTTCTGGAGATGGGTGAAGATATGAAAAAAATAAAAGATTTATGTTGGCGGGTAAAACAATTAGGTGGTGGGGTATTGATTTCGTGTGGGGAGGCTGTGTTCTTCCAGGGAAGGATCACTGATTCTGAGGGGCTGATATCCTCTTCCCATGAAGAATTTGGCAACATTTTGGTTGGTGAAGGCCTGCATACATTCCTGTAAGAAACTAGAGAAACACCAAAAGAGGCAGGGACCAAGAAGAAGGATAAGCCCTATCATGGTCAGGGGTCTGACATGTTTTGTCCTGAAGCCCTCCCTCAGCGCTATGGCCTAGGTGAGTGGTTTGGGTGAAGCAGAAATGTTTTTGTTGGGATGTGGGGGGGCACTGGACTCCAGCAGAATCCCCTTGGAAAGAGCTGTCCAGTAGTTTTTACCCCCATAAGAACATGATGTGGCAGTTGTCTGGTCATCGCATGTTGTGGGAACATATGTCAGGGAGGTAAATGTGTCCTGTGGGTTTCCCCCAAAGATTCTGGGTGGCAGACCTAGGGGTTGGAAAGTGTCCTTCCACCCACCTTGGTTATACATTGTGAACAGGGTGTGGCATATGTGTCTGTGAGGAAAAGAAGCAAGAGGAAGAGAGAAGGCAAACGTTCAGGGGCTGAGAGGTCAAGAGGGTGCATAGTAGGAAAAAGGAGTAGAGGGTAACGTCATCGAGGGTGTAATCACAGAGGGTGCCCTGCCAGGCTAATTCAGTTACTCACTCAAGGATGTCTTCAACCCTGGAGGTGGTGGGTCAGGACCAGTCTTGGAGCAGCTCTTGTGTGAAGGACATGAAGTGGGCCTGCAGGAGTGAGGAGATAATCACTGGGGGAAAGATCATCCTTCTTCTGGGACTGGGGGGTGAGCAGAGGTCCTGGAGATTTTCAATTTCGTGGGTCCTAAAATGGACAAAGTGTAAGGAGGTGTTTGGTTGAGGGTTGAGCAGAGGGAACCCTCTGGAATATAAGGGCTGAAGAAGGCATAGTAGGGGTTCATAGAATTATGGAAATCTAAAAGGATTTGCTCAGTTTGTGTGGTAGGGAGGACATAGTGACTGGAGAGAGTACACCAGTTTTCCTTCCCCCGTGCTCCCAACTGTTGGAGGTGTTGTATTTCTTGAGTTGTGTATTGGGGTAAGGGCATAGAGGCCATGAGAAGGACCTAAGTGAGAGAGGAAGAGTGGGGGCCTGGTGATTGAGCAGCCTGTTTTGTGGTTAGATCTGCCAGTTTGTTTCCCTGAGGTTAAAAGTGTGGCTGCTGCCAAGGCCCATAAACAGGGGGCCCATCCTCGAGCTGTGGTGTCCAGTTGTTTAGAGATATATGCAACCAGGAGAAAATATCTCCTGCTTCTCGTCCCAAAACCCCAACCACCAATCCTTGGGTTTCAGTGACATATAGGATAAAATGATGAGATAGATTTGGGAGGGATAGAGCTGGGGCTGCAAGGAGATTGGCTTTTAATTTCTAGAAGGGAGAATGAATGGGCTTTGTGGAATCTAAAGGAATGGCAGGATCCCCTTTGGCTGCCTCATAAAGTGGTTTTGCCAGCATGCCAAAGTTAGGAATCCATAGGCGAAGATACCCTGCAAGTCCCAAGAAAGAAAGGATTTCACCCTTTGTGGTAGGAGTAGGGAGTTCAGAAATTAAACTCTTGTGATCCACCATTACTTCTCTGGTGTTGGGGGTGAGGTGGACTCCGAAATAGATGACTGAAGGAGAAGAAATTTTGGCCTTACTGGGAGACACTCGATATCCCCTGGAGACCAGGAAATTAAGGAGAGCAACAGTGTGGGCCTGTGAATCCTCATATGAGGGGCTACAAAGGAGGAGGTCATTCACATATTGTATTAAAGTGCTATAGGTTGGAGGAAGTTCAGATGAGTCCTGTGCTAAGGCCTAGCCGAAGAAGTGGGCACTATACAAAAACCCCTGAGGTAGTATTGTCCAGGTGAGTAGTTGGGAACAACATATATCAGGATCAGTCCAAGTGAAGGTGAGCAGGTTTTGACAGGAAGGGTGTAAAGCGATAGAAAAAAAGGCATCTTTGAGGTCAAGTACAGAGAAGAAATGGGTTATGGCTGGGATTGTGGATAGAACAGTATAGGGGGTTAGAAACGATTGGTGTTATGGGTAAAACAGCCAGATTAATGGCCCTGGATTCTTGAACTAAATGGTATGAGCCATTAGGCTTTATAACCAGAAGGATGGGTATATTAAATGGTGAGCGGATAGGCTATAAGAGATGAGAAGAAAGGAGTTTGTGTATGATGACTTTTAAGCCTATTAGGTATTTGTTAGTGATGGGGTATTGTGGGACATTAGGGAACAAAGGGGTTCTGCAGCTTAACAAGGACAGGGGAATGGTGCATAGCAATGAAGGGAGAAGAAGCATCCCATACTATGGGATTAACCTTGTCCAAGGGGAAGGGGAAGGTGGAAGCCTCAGGGGCCAGGTCTGGGGCGGCCTGGAACAGGAGTATTGTAGCTGGAGTTAAAGTGTTTAGGGTAAGAGTAGCTTTGAATTTGGAAATGATGTCCCATCCCAGTAAGGGGGCTGGGCATTGAGGAATTATTAAAAATTTGTGTGTGAATTGGATGTGATGTAGGTTGCAGGAAAGGGGTTGAGTGATCCGTGGGCAGTATTCTGATCCTGTGACCCCTACTATTGT
>NW_007726710.1:740401-741135 GCF_000696425.1 Galeopterus variegatus
AAGGGGTTGAGTGATCCGTGGGCAGTATTCTGATCCTGTGACCCCTACTATTGTGATAGAGCATGGGGTTGTTGGTCCTGCATATTCAGGAAGGGCAGAGTAAGTGGCTCCTGTATCAATGACAAAAGAGATTGGCTTACCTGCCATGAGGAGAGTTACCCTGGGCTCACACGTGGTGATCTCCATGGGGGCCTCGGATCCTGGGCATCATCAGTCCTCCTCTTGGGTGAATCTAAGAAGTTCCAGTAAGGATGGCCACGAAGCCAAAGGCTGTGGGTTGGGGACTAGGCCACTCCCTCTCTGGTGGGTGGAACAGTCAATCCCCCAGTGACCAGTGACCTGGCTGTTTGCAGTGAGGACAGGACCCAGAAGGGCACCAGGGGTTAGGACGGGCCTGTGCCCAGTGGCCTGGTTGACTACATATAAAGCAGTTCCCAGGTGGCTTTCCCCTAGAGGCAGCCAACTTAAGAGTGTGTGAGCCTCGCATGGCATTAGCCAGGAGCTGGTATTTGATCTGATTTGCTCTTTTGTAATGATCCTTCTTCTCCTCCTCCTCCCAATTGTTAATAAGCTTGAAGGCTGCATTGAGGAGGTCTCATTCAGTCATATTTGGACTATCCTTAAGTTTTTTAAGTTTTTTTTTTAATATCAGAGGCTGATTGGGTAACAAAATGAGAGTGTAAGAGGGCCATGCCTGCAGGGGAGTTTGGGTCTATACGTGTGTATTTATGTAA
>NW_007726711.1:0-16778 GCF_000696425.1 Galeopterus variegatus
ACTCAACAAACCAGAGACTAGTTAATTAATTGACTTAGAACATAACACTAATAAAAGCATGGGCCTAAGTTCTTTGAATAACTAAAGTATTTATTTTTGGTTTTGGCAGCTGGCCAGTAAGGGGATCCAAACCCTTGACCTTGGAGTTATAACACCACACTCTAACCAACGGATCTAAGCAGCCAGCTCTAAAGTAGTTTTTAATAATTACTGCTCCAGAAAATCATGTTATAACAATCCAAATTCATGCACAAGCAACCAGGTTCTTATTAAACTAGGAGATGTCTCACCTTGTCAGTGCTGGTTCATTTTGTGCTTTTTTTTTCTTTTGCAGTTCACCTTATTTCCTCCCCAGTTTTCTTTCTGGAAAGATGCAATCAACATCTAACTTATTTTCTCTTTTCCTTTACAGAACAAGCATTGTTTAGGAAGACTGGCTGGAACGTTATTTTAATAACACCCATGACTAACTGTTCAGATATGTTTACCATCATTCAGAAAAACAAAACACTCTGGACTGTTCTAGTCTGAAGGACTAAATTTTTATATTCCTTAAGTTTCTGTATTAATTGTATTCACACCATACAAAGCAAGTGTCTGCTGCTCTAGACAAGAATAAAATATTGACAATCTCAAATATAAGCACCACTCTATTATCTACCATAGGTCGACAACATCTTAAAAAACTAATTGTATTCACACCATACAAAGCAAGTGTCTGCTGCTCTAGACAAGAATAAAATATTGACGATCTCAAATATAAGCACCACTCTATTATCTACCATAGGTCGACAACATCTTAAAAAACTAAATCAATAAACAATTTTGGTCAGTCTGGAATGTTCAAGTCACATTGTGTTTTTATTTTCTTCCTTAATAAAAATAATTTTTAAAAACTCAATTCTTCTGTTAAATGTATGGAATATTGATGAATAATGAATGTGTTTAAAAGAATAAATCATTGCTTTCTACATAGCAATAACAAACTGAATAAAGATAATTATATATTTAAAAAGTGAAATAGAGAACTAAGGAAATTCAGATAGGATCAGAAGCTTTTTAATATAATCTAGGCAATTTAAGCTGAAAATAGGTTTCCTCCGATTTGTGTAAATTATCATGTTCATGGCTTGACCTAGTTCACTTCTAGTGGCAATTTGGTCTATTAGAAAATTCTAGAAGGCCCTTGATCCTTCTAACTGAAGGTCTTCAAGGATAAAATTTAAAATGACCTTCCAGTTGTTACTTGGAAAAGAAACTCTCTGGGGTTGAGATTGTTGTGTAAGAACTCAAGATGCTGTTTATTTATAGTCTCTCTCCTATGATCTCCTACTGTGCATGTTCATGTCTGCAAATCTCAATTCAATCTTTCAATGGATGTCAAAAATAGTAAGACTAATTGACAGAAAAGTTCATAGAGAAAACTTTATCATCTCTTCTTCAGAACAGAATCTGAAAGCAAAAGTTGAATATTTAGAAGAGATGAGTGACAATTAGTTCTCCCTACCTTCCTTAAAGATAACCTGTAATCTATGGGATCATAAAACCTCTGAAAAGTACCTGCTTGCCTATATATTTTTGGAAGCTGAGATAACATTTTCCTGATGGTGGGAGCTTCAGGTCAACATGCTCCTTCTATTAGCAAAGCTCACTTGGATTCCAGTAACTCACACTTCAACTTCATTCTATGCTTTAGTGGCAAAGATGATGTTGCAACATTACAAGCACTTTTTTAAGGAAAATACACTATGGCCTCATCATCTTTAAGGCCAGGTTTACCTAAGACCATCCAATAGAACCACCTCTGAAAATGGAAATTTATATCCACATCATCCTGTACGGTAACCACTAGCCACATGTGGCTCCTGAGCACTTGAAATGTGGCTAGTGCAATAGAGGAATTGAATTTTTAATTGTTTTTAATTTTAATTAATTTAAATTTGAATTTGAATAGCAACATGTGGTTGGAGACTACCATGTTGAACAGTGTAGCTCTCAATATATATCTTCAGTTGTTACATCAGGGAATTAAAAGTGTTTTTCTAAAAATTACAAATGTCACCATGTAGAGAAGTTGACTGGTACAAATAGTCTAATCATAAAAGGTTCATTTTTGCTTTAGGCTATGTGACTAAACGTCCCATCTTCTACCCTTCTTTGAAATTTTTCAATTAGAAAAATGCGATGTCTACAAGGTACTACATTCTTTGTCTCAAGCTTTATATTTAACAATTTTCCCTCAAGACCTTATAAAACTGCTTTAACTTCCAGTGGGATAACATCTAGTTTACTGTCATGGGAACTAACCTTGATAAATTACCATGTATGAAATGCTCATAACTCAAGTAGCAGCAGGTGCAAAATAGAGTAGCTCTCAAGCTTTATATTTAACAATTTTCCCTCAAGACCTTATAAAACTGCTTTAACTTCCAGTGAGATAACATCTAGTATACTGTCTTGGGAACTAACCTTGATAAATTACCATGTATGAAATGCTCATAACTCAAGTAGCAGCAGGTGCAAAATAGAGTAGCTAGCAGAAGAGTGACAGTAATTTTTAACATCTACACCAGCTGGCAAAAATGACAGGTGCCTAATTCCTCAGTCTTTAAAAATAACTTTTGAAAAGCCTACACTGCATAAGCAAATATTTTCAGGTTTGTTTTTTCTATCTTCAAGTTACCTTTCTGACAAAATGTAATATGAGTATTATGCATTACATTTTTGCCTCAAAATTATATTTGAAACTAAAATATCACAGAGGAACTTAATTTATTTTTCTCTGTGGATGAAATAAACCATTATTATTAAATTGGGGATATAAATTTTTATTTTTAGACTTCTCAGTAATATCCCTTAAGAAACATTATATAGGAAAGAATTCATAATGTATCTTTCTCTAACACTATTTACAAGTCTTTCTCCATAGTGGCAAATATAACTTGGAACTTAATAGAAGGAAGACAGAATATCTTCCTTTAAATCCTAAATCTACAGAAAATTATAAATTTATTGATCTATTCAGCAAACCAAGTCTATATCCTAAAAGAAAACAGGAGGCTAAAAAACAAGTATCTGGAGTCCAGACTAAAAGATTACACTCCCTTGAATTATCAAGATTAAGTCAAGCTAAGGAAGAGCAAAAGGAAAAAAAACAATTCAGGCAATGATTTCAATTTTACAGATTGATGAGTGAGCCCCAGGTTATGAAAATCATTGTGAAGGGAAGGGTGATGGGGTTTCAAGGAATCTGCTGAGAATCTTTTCTGAAACAATTCCAAGACTGATTTTCTCAGTTGCTCATTAACATTTGGTAGGAAGAAGTACTAGCTTTACCTTGCCTTGGCTTCTTCTGCCAACAATGGGACTGGCCCAAGCTACTCTGCCATGCAAAACTGAGAAGCAGTACAGCTCTTAGACCAGGGTAAATGTGGCCTATGCTGTGGACCCCACACTTTAGAGGGCCCCACTCTGGCCCTCTTCCAGCCAGAAACCCCCAGAGCCAAAGAGTCTACTCAGAAATAGAGCATGCTGGGCTGGAGCTTGTGTCCCGACTCCTAGATCCTGGATAACCAGGATCCCATACGTCCCTGCCCAAATGGCCCCATGCTTTCTTCCAGAACCTGTGTAGGAGTCTTCCTGGGTCCATCCTCCGAAGAGAAGACTGCCAGTGATGTATACAATCCTAAAACCAAGAGGTGACCAAAGCCAGCTGTTTTTGTTCAGTTTTGTTTTGTTTATAGAAACGATGGAGTTACCCACAAGGCCCCTGCAGGGCAGGATGGAACCAGAGGTGTCAGTTGAAGGAGGACAGGCCACCACATTCTGGGGCAGATCACCAAGGAGTCCAAAAATTCTAACCTGGGCTTTCAAGTTATAATGCATCTATATTTGTCAAGGAATGACACCAGAGTATATATTATTTAACAGTTTGTTTGTTTGATAGGTAACTAAATATTTAAATTTATGGTAAGTGGACATCTGTTTGTACTCCTGACCCAGGCCTGCAAACATCGGGGTGGACCTTCTGAGAAGTGATAAGGCTCAGACTTTTCAGGGACAGATTTTGAAGTTGCCCAGAAATACTCCTAGAAATACTAGAAATATTCCTGGTTCATTTCAACTTAAAAAAAAAAAAATAGGAAAATTGGTCAGTAATCACATAGCTGGCAGAGAAGAATTTTATTAGCAAATATGTTAGGTTTTTCTTTCTCTCCTTGAAAAGACAAAAAAACCCTTTCCTATTATCTTCTTCTAATCTGTGAAAATTGACTCATCTCATAATATTTTTTGTATAGTATGATAACAAGTACCATGCTATTAGCATAGTATTAGGTAATCAATAATGCTTAGTGGTACAATAAAAATATATAAATTAAAGTTATAAGTAAAAATATATTTGGAATTTTTTTTTTTTTTTTACTTTTTATTAAATATGTTAAAGCTTAACCCATAATATGTGTAAAAGTGTACTTAGTGGCAATCATTTGATGGCAACTGGTAAAAGTTCAATTTGAACTGTAATTCAGCAAAAAATGTTCAAATGGCAAACATATACTTACTCTTGTTTACTTTCCCACCTTTATCAGTTAGACGTTCTTTGGAGGAATCAAAGTACACCCTAAAGAGAAGGCGCTTTGGAGTCAGACCTAGGTTTGAATCCTGCTGCTACCCTTTCTGAGCTATGTGACCACGGAGAGATTATTTGACCTTTCCAAGTTTCAAGTTCATCTTCTAGAAAATAGAGTTTAAAAGGGTTATTTTATGAATTTAAATTAAGAATATGAATTATTTGGCATGTGGCAAGAACTCAAATATTTTTCTTCTAGGTGTCTTTAGCATTATCCTCTTGGTTTATATGAATGTGTCACAGTATTGGATTAACTTTATTTCCATATTACCCATGCAAAGACTGAGTTCAAACAATAAAGAGATCTCCCCATTCCATCTAGACAAGAAATAATGCGGACAGGAATGGACAATGCCCTGGCCAAAAGTAGTTGAGAATTAGAAAGTTCTGCTTAGTTTTTCTCTTATTTTACCTGTTTGCAACATGTGGTATTATTTACCTACTCTCCTTAAAATGCTCTCTCCTTGGCTTCTGGGCTTCTGCTATGCTATACTTTTGCTTTTCCTCCTCTCTTGCTGCCACTTCTTAGTCTCTCTGGTGAGTTCTGCTTTCTCTGCTCATCTCTTAAATCTTATTGCTGCTCAGGGTCCTGTCCTCAGCCCTCTTTTCTTCTTACTGTACACACTCTTCCTGAATGATCTCAATCTTTCCCTTGTCTTAAATTATTATTTGTGTACTTCTAACTCCCAAATCTTTACCTTCTTTAAGGTTTCTCCCACGTGCTTCAAGATGTATATCCAAAAGCTTCCTGGACATGTTCCACTGACATCTCAAAATTATCTCAAAGTCAAATGCCTGTCATGATTTCTCCCAGCGAATTCACAATGTCATATTTGACCTCTACCTCAATTCTTGCCCTCACATTCGATCCATCAGTCTATCTCCCGAATGTCTTTTGATCAATCCAACTCTCCACATTTCAATTGTCATTTCCTTTTTCTTTCTTTTCTTTTTTCCTTTTTTTTCTTTTCTGGCGGCTGGCCAGCACAGGAATTAAACCCTGGATCTTGGTGTTATCAGCATCATGTTCTAACCAACCGAACTAACTGGCCAGCCAGTTCGTAATGACTCTTTTCTCCAAGCATGCTGAATGGTGTGATAGGTACAAGCACACACTTGGGTTTCTATCTGTTCTGTCACATTCCTGATGGGTCATCTTAGTTATGTCATAGACAGAATACTTACAAAGCCCTGCTCTAGGGATTAAATGGCACAATATAGGTAAAGTGCCTGAAATACCATAAGCGCTAAACAAATGAAACAGTAGGCATTATTATAATTGTAACTTCTTGAAAGTGTTATATAAGTTCCTATTCAGAGAATTCTACATTTTGTAGGTGTCACCTCTTCCATTGACTTGTTCTTCCTAAATCTACACACAAATAGTTACCAATGCTTGTTGATAGCACCTTGTGCCTGTTATCATATTTATAATACAGCATCATTATTTGTTTGCATCACAGCATGCCTCTATCTCCAGAGCCCAGAACAGTGCCTAAATATAAATATATATTTTTGGTAGTAGAAATGAATGGATGAATAAAACTGTTCCTAACTTTTTCCACCCCTATAGTTTGAAGGTAAGAATGATGTCATATTGACATTTGTATCCTGAATGTTTGCCAGAGTAATAAAATCCAAAAGGTACTCAATAAAAATTTAATGATTATATTAATGACATATTTAACACAAGAGTATATTAAAAAATGGACATTCCTACAACTACCAGTAAGATAACCCTAAAGTATGTATCCGCTTTCTAGAACCAGGTGGCAAATAAGTACAAACTCTTTTCAGGTGGTAGTATTTGCCTAGAACACTATTTTAACTAGGTTTATGTGACTGTGCCTGAGTTCGAAAGGAAAGAATGTTGTAATTGATTAGAACTGAAAAAATTGTTATAAATGCTGTGATGCCCGACATAAGAGAAGGAAATAACAGCATGCACGCCACAAAACTCCTGCTACTGAGAGCCTAGGGAGGTCTCTTCATCAATCAATCTATTATGGTAATGTCAAATATTATGAGGACAATATTGAACTTATCCACATTTTGAAATTATTTGGGCCCTGATCTATCTATGTACATCAGTGAATAAAACACTAAAAAACAGCAGACCTCATAGTTTTACATTCTGTTGGTGGGAAGACAGATCATCAACCAAGTAAGGAACTAAGTGATATCGGAAGTTAGAAGATAATAATGCTATAGAGAAATATAAATTCGGGAAGAGGTAATGGGAGGACAAAGAGAAGTGGAGGGCTAGGGAAAAAAGACCAGTGAAGATCAGAGAACATTGAGAAAATATTTTTAAAAAGTCAACCCAGTTATTTCATGTTTTTAATTCCCAAAACTGTTTCTTCCCTATAGATAACTAATACAAATCACTGATTTGTTTTCCCTTACCAATATATAAGTTCAGAGTTTATCTGTTAGATTTCTTAAGTTATAGCCCCTGAATATTACATAGCAAATAAAATCTACCAATATTTAATGCAGTAAAATTAGTATATCTCTGCAGTTGATTTTGTCTCAACAATCCAAATTCAGGTTCCATTATCTTTAGCAAATAAAATACAATAAAACTTTATGCCACAAAATATACACACACTTATAAACGTTGAGAAATATGCCAAGGTATTATTGTTATCTATAGGCAGGTAAAATTATAAGATTTTTGTTTGTTTTTCTGCTTTCTGTACTTTAAGTAAGCATTCTTGACTTTTCTGCAAAGAGGTATATGTGGGATCTTCAAATAGTTCCTGGAAAATGCATATTATGAAAACTATGCATGGATTGTGTGAGGAAAATGGAGTTAGTTTAGTCAGGCCCTCTCACCTCATACCCGGCTGGGTATGATTCAGCACATCCATTGGAAACAAGTTATATAAGAGACCATGGTGTAACTGTGTATGCGTGCCCATGTACCCCTTGGCTCAGTGCCACGGTCGGGTACTTTTGGTATAAAAGGCAGCAGCTCTGAACCGCTGGCCAGCAGAGCTCGCATCTGGAATAAAGAATGTCAACTTTGCCCGTGGCTACTTGATTTTTCTTTCACTTGCCTGACTTACGACCTGCACAGGACGGGGTAGAGGGGTCTGTGACCCAGCCCAATAATTGGTGTAGTTGTTGTCAGGATTCCGAGCAGGTAAGGAAGCCACTAGCCCCTCGGGAGGGGAAGGAAATGTGGCCACCCTAGAGTACGTGGTAGCTGGTGGCCACTTTCCTGTTGGCCAGGGTCTGGCTGTTGCTCGCTCTACTACAAGTCAACATGGACCAGGCACTCCATGAAGCGGCGCCACTTTGAGATTTGCAGCAGAAAGCAGACTTGTTGGAAGTGCGGGTCCTCGTCCTGGAGGCCGAAGTACAGCAACAGGTCACTCCTGCTCTCAATACTGGGGACGATGACAAACCTGACGGTGAGTTGGGGGAGACTATGCATCCCCTGGCATGACCTGTTGTTGATCAGAAACTAAAGCATGAACAGCCCATAGGATAAGATGGGCAACCAGTAGGCAACCCACAAGTGACCCAACTTACTACTATGTCCCCTACACTCAAGCTGAGTTGATGGACTTGGGGAAACAGTTTTGCCAGAAACAGTTTTGCCATAAACAGGGCAAACCCCTAGCTGCTTGGCTTTTGAGGCTGTGGGACCTAGGGGTGGATGGCATGATGTGCTCTGGTGAGGAGATGGAAAAGTTGGCTTCCACCACCATGCATCTGTCCCCACAGCAGCGGCTACAGATCAGCCACAGATACACACCGGGACAGGATAACCACTCCTGATGGAATGGGTGAATGCAGCCATCCCAGCTTCCACCACCATGCATCTGTCCCCACAGCAGCGGCTACAGATCAGCCACAGATACACACCAGGACAGGATAACCACTCCTGATGGAATGGGTGAATGCAGCCATCCCTACCATGTGGATGAATGCCAGAGAACTGCCCGAAACTGTGAGTAGGTGATAAATGTATGCCGAGCTGGTTCAAATAATTCGGGAGCTGCGTATGTGACAGTCCATGTTTAATGTGAACACCCGTGGCCCGGACGATGAACATTTTACCTGCAGCATGAGAGACGAAGTGCTGCAAAATGCTCCATCGACATCCTTTGGGTCACTGATGGCCATGCTGGCCCCATACGCTGGTCGTTGTGAGGAAAGTGGAGTTGGTTTGGTCAGGCCCTCTCACCTCATATCTGGCTGAGTATGATTTAGCACGTCCGTTGTAAACAAATTACGTAGGAGTAGAGTTAGTGCACATGTGCGCCTGTGTGCCACTTGGCTTGTTGCCATTTTTGTGCACTTAGGTGTGGAAGGCAGCGGCTCTGAACTGCTGGTCGGTGGAGCTTGTGTCTAAGAATAAAGCATGTCCACTTTGCCAGCAGCTACTTGGTATTTCTTTCACTTACCTGACTTAGGACCTGCATAGGATGGGGCAGAGTGGTCAGTGATCTGGCCAGAGAGTGTCCTATACATGAAATGACAACCGTGATGGCTAGTCTGGGAGAGGCAGAGGGGAGGAGACAAGCAAAGGGGGTCCAAAAGATGGCTAAGACGAAACTCCCAAGAAATGCTAAGGATTTTACCCTGAAGGGACTGAGCAAGATCAGCCGTATGCAGATGTGGTTGGACTTGCTTACAGTAGGATTTGATAGGGGAAAAATCAACCGGCAGCCAAATGTGGTCCTGTTTGCCTTGTGGCAACAAATGCACGCTGAACAGCATTACACCAAACTTCCCCAAGAGGCACATAACAAGGTATTCCCAGTGTATTTGAAGGATTTTATGGCTACTTCCACGGAAGTGAACGGACAGTTCTCTTCTGGCTAGGGACTAGGCTGAGGTGCTCGTCATTTGGGAGAAGATGAGGACTGGAGGCCTCACATTGAACTTGCTACACATTGGTCAGGGATAAATGTGCAGTGTGTATTGGTGATGGTGGACACCAGCACAGAATGTAACCTGATACACGGCAACCCAGATAAGTTTCTGGGGGCCACGGTGAACGTTGATGGCTACAGAGGTCATCCTATTACAGTCAAAGACGTGTCTTTGCCGCTGAGCATTGGACGATTGCCCCCTCGTGTGTATACTGTGCATGTATCTCCTGTAGCCGAATACATCCTGGGTATAGATATATTTATGGGCTACACCTGCAAATGACAGTTAGGGAATTCCAGCTGTGGATCCGGACAGTAAAGCCTGTGCTGCAGGGACATGTCAAGCATGATCCACAGGTGTTACCCAAGCCAAGGCATGTGGTTAATGTGAAACAGTATCGCCTGCCAGGAGGACATGCAGAAATAGGTGCCACTATATTGGAGGTAGAAAAGGTCAGCATCATTTGCCCTGCACACAGTCATTTTAATGCCCCTGTTTGGCCAGTGAAAAGACCTGATGTGCCCTGAATTATCTGGATTATCAAGAACTGAACAAAGTAGTGCCTCCTTTGCATGTGGCTGTGCCTTCAGTTCACGACTTGATGGATCAGCTGATGACTCAGCTAGGAACTTATCATTATGTACTAGACCTTGCAAATGCTTTTTTGTCTATCCCGATCTTAGCTAATAGCCAAGATCAATTTGTCTTCACCTGGGAGGGAAGGCACTGGGCTTTTCAGATGTTACCCCAAGGCTACCTGCATAGCCCAACCATCTGTCATGGTATAGTGGCTGGGGACCTAGCCAAGTGGATTAGGCCCAGCATGGTTATAATGTTTCATTATATAGATGATGTCTTACTAACTTCTGAATCTCTTGCAGATTTAACAAAGGCGGCTCCAACATTGCTAGGCCATTTGGAACAATGTGGGTGGGCCGTATATAAGGGTCTTACCCTTTGGATCTGTACTTGTAAGTATCAGCAGTGGCTGGTAGGTCACCAACCCCTGTGGGGACAAGCCATGTAGCAAGAGTTATGGGAATTAGGGCAGGAAAAGGAAGTAACTCTTTTCCATGTCACGGGACATTCCCCCTTAGCCACTCCAGGCAATGATGAAGCTGATGCACTGGCTAAGTAAGATGGCTGGAGAGAGCTTCAGTGACTGATGTAGCCCAATGGTTACATCGACAGATGCAGCATGTTGGCAGTAAAATCATGTGGATGGCTGTGCAAAGGTGGGCCCTACCTATAAAATGGGAAGATGTAGTAAACGTGTGTCGCGTTTGTCCGGTATGCACTCAAGAGATGTGTCCACACCCACAACAGATGCTGCATACCGAGGGGCAGATAACTAGAGGAAGGGTGCCCCTGACTTGATGGCAAGTGGATTTTGTGGGACTGCTTCCCACATCAGAGAATTTTAGGTATATTTTAACAGTTATTGATATGGCTATAGGATTCCTGTTTGTATGACCCCACAAGGCCCCAGACCAGGTAAGCACTGTGAAGGCACTGAATAGCCTTATGGCCATGTATGGTTGACCCCTGGTCAGAGAGTGATAAAGGAACCCGCTTTACTGGACATGAAGTACAGAAGTGGGCTTCCTAGTTATCTATCCAGTGGAAGTTACATGTGCTGCATCATCCCTAGGCAGTGAGAATGATTGAATGGTACAATGGTTTTCTGAAAAGCGGACTAAGGCTATCTGCCCAACCCCCATCCCCGAAGGGGTGGACACGGCCGACAGTCAGGATCTTAAATGAGAGACCCCACATGGGCGGGCCCTCTCCAGTGGAGTCTCTGTTGCATAGAGCCACAGCACCTGTTCCTGCAACCATTCTTTCCAGGATGGTAAGCTGGCATGTACTCTGCCAGGGGGATGAGAACTCCCTCTATTGGTGCCAATAACCTTTTTGTCTTTTCACCCATGGTATTGTGGCTGCAGGCAACAGAGTCGACAGGACACATACATACATTCATGCGGCCAATTTGTCGGCTTGCTGAATATGTACCAAGTTTCCTACCAGTGTGGCTGCAGGATTCCTGTGGAAAATCACCCCAGTGATGACCACTAACTGGACGTGTGTATGGGTGGGTTTTGTCGCTAATTGTTGAAGGGATAGAGCTATAGGGACAAGCCTCAAAGTGTATTGAATGTACAATAAGTGTGGAGGTTATGTGAAAGCAAGGGTCGGGTATCCTTGCTAAAGGAACATCATGGAAGATTCTGAACGTATAGATTGTATGGCCAGAGACCCTGAAGGGGTAGGGTCTGAGGAAAATGGAGTTATTTTAGTCAGGCCCTCTTGCCCCATATCCGGCTGGGTGTGATTCAGCACATTCGTTGTAAATAAGTTATATAAGAGTGATGTAACTCCGCATGCAGGCCCGTGTACCCCTTGGCTCATTGCTACTCCTGCGTACTTTTGGTATATAGGACAGTGTCTCTGAACCACTGGCTGGCAGATCTCACATCTGGAATAAAGCATGTCAACTTTGCCAGAGGCTACTTGCTTTTTTCTTTCATGTACCTGACTCATGATCTGCACAGGACGGGGTAAAGGGGGTCTGTGACCCAGCCTGACAGATTGCAAATTTTTTTTGCACCAAAATAAACTCATACTAACTTGTTATAACATGTCTGAATAGGACCTAGTTTCAGGCACTAAGAAACATAGGGCATCAGTTTGAAAAGAGCCCCTATTAGAGCAAAACGAATTCTGCTAAAATTGAAGCAAGAACAAATATCAAATTTATGGTGAAGCTTGGGTGGAAGATTAGAAAAATCATCGATGCTTTATGAGAAGTTTATGGGGACAATGCCCCCAAAGAAATCAACAGTGTACAAATGGATAACTCATTTTAGGAAGAGATGACACAATGTTGAAGATGAGCCCCACAGCAATTTGCAAGGAAAAAATTAATCTTGTTTGTGCCCTAATTGAAAAGGACTGACGATTAATAGCAAAAACAATAGCCAACACCACAGACATCTCGATGGGTTCAGCTTACACAATCCTGACTGAAAAATTACAGTTGAGCAAACTTTCTGCTCCATGAGTGCTAAAACCATTGCATCCAGATCAGCTGCAGACAGGAGCAGAGCTTTCAATGGAGATTTCAGAGAAGTGGGATCAAGATCCTGAAATATTCTCTCTCTCTCTCTCTCTTTTTGGTAAGATCTCAATTGATTTTATTGCAATTCTAGAATCAGGCAACATATCATTTCTTGAAATAGAATAACTGTTCCAATAAGCCAAGTAGAAGTTGGTTTTATAGACAGAAAGAGCTAAAGAAAGCAGAAACAAAGAACAAAAAGTGATTGGTCATTTTAAAATTGTTTCCCTTGTAAGGTGGGGACAGGGAGACAAACAATAGAAAAATAACTAATTATTTAACATCAGGTTACTTCAGGCTATCCTTGTGTAAAGATTAAAACAGAGGGAACTTCATTGTTATTATACCTACTGAAGATTAAACTGGCCTGTTTGGGAAATTGGCTGTTATCTCTTTCTCCTAATTTCCAGGAACCACAACGTAAGACATGAAATTTAGCAGGGGTGACTCTATTTTTACTGGTAGTCTGGTCTTTTGTGTCCTACTGTTGAAACTTTGTCCAAAACAATGGCCTCCCACAATTTTGTTAACAATCCCCCCCTTTTGGTCAGGCTCTCACCCAGATGAAAGTGTGAGCCAAACCTGGGGCATTAATGCCACTTGTTATTCCAGGTTCCCGATCTCAGCACTTTGTTCATGCCATTCATAGGTTAATGTGTCCTCATTATCATACATTTCTTTGGGGTTTTGTTGTTCCAGCCTATTTGACCTTTAACAAGAGACTATTTGAAATTCAATGGATGGCTGCACAGAAACACTTAAAACTTTTGAGAGAACAGCGCACACCACCATGACTGATGTCATGACTATCAGGAGGATAACCCCAGAGTCTGGAGTATCATTCTTAGCCAAGGTTCCCAGGAACCAAACCAACCAAAATTGAATATGTAGATGAGGAGTCTACCCATTTTAACCAGGTAGCCTGTTCATTATTATTATTATTATTTTTTGTAACTGAGTATCTACAATGCGTTATGTATTTATGTGCAACAAGAAGTGTTAGCAACTGAACAAACTCCTTCCTATTCAGTTAGTAGGTAATCTAGCGTCCCTAGACTGGGTTGAAGCAGGGAGTGACAATTTGTAAGTTACCCACAGAAGCTACTGATTAGGAAATTTTAGCTACATCTTCATTCTATCAAGTGAAAGAGGTAAGTATAATTAAGGACAAATTAAGAGGGGTAAGAGTCTCATTATGATAGGAAGTCTTGTTCTAATGATCTTGGGAAAAAACTGTCCACAGCATGAAGTCAGAAACTTCTCATCCTGGTGTGCAGTTTAAATGTCTCTGGTTATGGCATCAGGCGTTTTTGGTGAGCTCTGTGTGGCCCGCACATCTGGCCGAAGACTTGTCCCCTGAGATCTACATCAAGTCGTCCAGCTTCAGCTCATACATCTTCAGAAACAGAGCAGTTCTCATTCTTAGAGTTGTAATCAGATATTAGGGGGGAAAAAGAAAAAAATACAGAATCCAGTCCAGTCTACAGGGAGATAATAAAAACTCAAGAACAGTAAACAAGGCTACAATATAATAACAGGTGAACTGTAGTACTTTTTTTTTTAAACAAATTTTTCTCTCTACACTCACTCCCATTTCTACCAAAGACAATCATGGTAAGACCAATTTGACTGGTTATTTACATAAATGCCACAGAAATAACCACATAGACTCCCTTTAAATTTGTTTTGCTAGAAATCTTGACAAGGAATATCAGATCAGACTTTTAAAAATCTCAATGCTAGGAAGCCAAACCAAGGCAGACATTAGACTTTGCCTGCTGTATCTGATATCTTGAGTTTCCTGGGCCCCCTAGAAAATGACAACTTTTTACTTACTCACTGTAAGTTTGGAAACCTTTGGAGCCAAGATCCTGAAACATTTCTTCAAAGAATTGTAACAGGAGATGAAACATGGCTTGACCAGTATGATCCTGAAGACAAAGCACAATCAAAGCCATGGCTACCAGGGGGTGGAAGTGGTTCAATCAAAGCAAAGGTGAACTGGTCAAGAGCAAAAATCATGGCAAGAATTTTTTGGAATGTTCAAGGCATTTTGCCTGTTGAGTTTCTAGAAGACAAAGAACAATAACATCTATTTATTATGAGCATTTTGTGAGAAAGCTACCCAAAACTTTAGCAGAAAACTGTGGAGAAAGTTTCACCAGAGAGTCCATCTCCACCACAGCAAGGCTCCTGCTCACTCCTCTCATCAAACGCAGGCAATTTTGTGAGCGTTTCAATGGGAAATCAGTAGATACCCACCTTACTGTGCTGATTTGGCCCCTCTGACTTCCACATCAATTACCAAAAATACCAGTTTTTATTTACTTATAATAAACAAACAAACAAAAACAGCCACAACAATTTTCTCACATCATTTCAAAAGACAGGGATAAAGTTGTTTCTGTTAGGAAGTACTTTGCAAGAAGGCTCATTTCCATTTATTTGGGGAACTATTGCTAGACAGGGTGTTCCCAGTTTATTGCATTCTTTTGCTTAGCTTTTGCTTTGTAGTGTGACATGCACTATCCATAATGATGGTAAAGCAAAATGTCAGACTTTGCTTCTAAGTATAACCATTTGGTTTACCTTTTCCTTTGGTGGTCAGGAAGCTCAGAAAAAAATTTAATGTACTTTACAATTCTCCCCAGAAAATTATTTTTCTATTTTCTTTATATCTTTTTTATTTCAGTTTTTACCTTTATTTTTAACTGCCCCATTGAAAGTGTTTCAAAACCATATCAAATGTGTTTGGAAATACTGGTGGTTTAAATTATAATAAGCATATTGATAGACTTCATGGTTTCATCTTTCTAGATTTAAACTTTATTTACTATCCCTGTCAACTTCCTGGATCAACTAAAAAAGATCATAAGTTTTCTGGACATCAGACATTTTCTACCAAATAATATTTCAATAAGTAATGTATAACTAAATCAGAAACTGAATTAATTTCCCTTGAAATTCACATGAATTTAGATATGGAGTTTAGCACATTATTTGCTGAGTTTGCTAAACCCAGAAAAAAAAAGAATTAGTTGAGGTCTTCTAAAACACCAAAATTCTAATTTTTTTTTCCTGTTCCAATTGAAAAAATTGTGAAGTATCATAATAATAGAAAATATGAAGTTCCCAAGGAAGTAATAATGATAAAACAAACTCTTTTATTGTGGGTATCCTTACTTCAGAGATCAAAACGGCATTTGAAAGTCCTTTCATAAAACTCTACATGCAACCAGAATTGAAATTAAGATTCCATATTATTTTTTCCATGGTTGCGGCTCCATCACATCCTTTTATGTGTTGTTTTTCTCTTGAACTATGCTAACTAAGCTTGAATAAAAACAAAAAATCCATCTGTAATACAGCTTGTTCCCAGAATCATGGAGAAGCTTAAAAGTCAATTTTGTCATTTGACGAATTTCTGTACCAACTTTATTAAGGAAGTTGTGAAGAACCAGAAACAATTAATTACATTAAAAACATTTTCCTAAAAGGTAACTTCTTGATTTTAAAAAGCAGGAAAAGTAAGTATTCAAATCTCATAGGTTTTCCCTTTGAGAAAATCTCTCTCAGAACCAGGAAAAGTTGTCATGAACAATGGATTTTTTCCAACTCCACGACACAGTAAACCTTATAAATAATTATTTGTTTCTCTTTGCCATTATCTGTTTGTGACCCATGTCCAGCATGCATGCAGGACTCTATAGCATGAATTTTTGTGTGTGAGTCTTTGAGGTTCAAAGTTTGCAAATTTTGCTCTTTTGAACACTATTCAATGACTTTTTTGGGCATTTCTCATATGTTAAATTAACTTTTTCTTTAGCCTTCAGACAAACTTTTCTCCACCTTGCTTTTGATGTTATTTCTTACCAACTAACAGTTCATTTTTGGCCAGCAAAACCATCTGGCTTTGTGCACTGAGTCACTTGTACTGCTGTCTTTCTAGAATTATTTGAATATTTTACTGCATTTTGTAAAATTTCTAAAATATCAGTGCTAAATGGAAAACTATAAGTACTTATGGTATAGATAAGAAGCATATGTTGGACGCCTGCCCACCATAAGACCAGGAGCCAAGGAGAAAAAAATGGCGACGGGTATGGAGCGCCCGTGTCAGGAAACGGCGCGATCCTGAGA
>NW_007726711.1:17841-19539 GCF_000696425.1 Galeopterus variegatus
ACACTTGACTGCATTGATACAAGAAGAGTCACCAGCAGAGTCTACAATCCAATCCTGAAAATAGATGGAAAGGAAGAAAGATTAGAGCAGAACTAAATGAAATAGAGACCCCAAAAATGATATGAAAGATCAATGAGACAAAAAGTTGTTTTTATGAGAAGATAAATAAAATAGACAAACTATTAGCTAGGCTAACTAAGAAAATTAGAGAGAAGACCCAAATAATAAAAATCAGAAATGAAAAGGGGGACATTGCAACTGATACCACAGAAATATTAAGAACCATGAGAGATTATTATAAACAACTGTAGGCTAACAAATATGAAAACCTGGAGAAAATACATAAATTTCTACATACAAACTACCAAGACTGAACCAAGAAGAAGTAGAAAACCTGAACAGACCAATAACAAGCAATGAGACTGAAGCAGCAATCAGAATCTCCCCCAAAGAGAGCCCAGGACTGGGTGGCTTTGCTGCTGAATTCTACCAAACCTTTAAAGAGAAGTTAAAATTAATACCAATTCTCTTCAAGCTATTCAAAAAAATTGAAACAGAAGCCATCCTCCCAAACTCATTCTATGAGGCCAGCATCACCCTGATACCAAAACTAAACAAAGGCACAACAAAAAAAGAAAATTACAGGCCTATATCCTTGATGAACATAGATGCAAAAATCCTCGACAAAATATTAGCAATCAGAATTCATCAACACATCAAAAAAATTATACACCATGGTCAAGTGAGATTCTTCCCAAGGATGCAAGGATGGATCAACATAGGCAAGTCAATAATCTGATACACCACATCAAAAAAATCAAGGACAAAAACCATATGATTATCTCAATAGATGCAGAAAAAGCATTCAACAAAANCAGATTCAATGCAATCCCCATCAAAATACCAATGACATTCTTCACAGAAATAGAAAAAGCATTCCTAACATTCATATGGAATGACAAAAGACACTGAATAGACAAAGCAATCTTGAGCACAGAAAATAAAGCTAGAGGCATAACACTACCTGATTTCAAATTATATTACAAAGCTACTGGAACCAAAACAGCATGGTACTGGTATAAAAACAGACACTCAGATCAACAGAATAGAATAGAAAACCCAGAATCAACCCACATACTTACAGCCAACTGATCTTTGACAAAGGCAACAAGAACATATATTAGGGAAAAGACTGCCTCTTCAATAAATGGTGCTGGGAAAATTGGACATCCATGTGCAGAAGAATGAAACTGTGCACGTATTGTACCTTTCACCATATACCAAAATCAACTCAAAATGGATTAAAGATGTAAACATAAGATGCCAAACCATAAAATTACTAAAAGAAAGCATAGGGGAAATACTACAAGAAGTAGGATTGGGCAAAGACTATGAAAATGATCCAAAAAGCACAAGCAACAAAAGAAATAATAAACAAATGGGATTATATCAATCTAAAAACCTGCACAGCAAAGCAAACAATCAATAGAGCAGAAAGACAACCCACAAGATGGGATTAAATATTTGCAAACTCTACATCCAACAAGGGATTAATATCCAGAATGTATAAGGAACTCAAACAACTATACAGTAAAAAAAAAAAAAAAAAAAAATCCAATTAAAAAATAGTCAAAGGAGATGAATAGAGATTTTTCAAAGGAAGACATACAAATGGCGATCAGGTACATTAAAAAAAAA
>NW_007726711.1:21262-24397 GCF_000696425.1 Galeopterus variegatus
GAGGGAGGGAGAGGGGGAAAAGGGAAGGGAAGGGCAGGGAAGAAGAAGGAAGAAAGGAAGGAAGGAAGCAAGAAATCATAATAATGCATTGAACTTTCAGAAGGAAAGAACAAAGCTAAGGATTCTAGAAACGTGGGGGGGAGAAGGAGGGGGTTGGGGAGTGAACAGTCAGGTGGAAGTCATGGGGAAAGATTACTATTTGTAATTATGAATATGCTAATAATAATAAAAGGTAAATAAAAATAAAAAAGAAGCATATGTTTCATAAATTTAATGCAAATCAACCAAGATGAAAATTATTAAGTACACCAAAGTGGTAAATCAGCCCCAATACCATCCCAGTGTGTTGGTTGACTAGACGTTCAATTATGAAGTAAAAGATCAAAATTTAAAAATGTGTGAAATACTGGAAATGTACTTGTATAATCTAATACTGTGACTAAAAGACCAGAAGGATTCTCTTTATTATATAAGTATTTGGGTCCATGCTTGCTATACAGCTTTTTTACCACTTTATACCAACTTTACCCCTCTCATGATTCACTTATTTTACTTTTATTTTTCCTGTACATAATTTTTTTTCTTTTTTATGGCCTATTGAGTTTAATCTATTTGCTTTGTCCTCGTCCCTTTTGGGATGAGGTGGAATATAGTATTGTAAATTAAATATTTATTGGACAAATGATGGCTCACGTGCCGTCTGATAAAGTACTGAGGAAAGTTACTTGCATTTGTTGTGCTCATTGAGTAGTGTGTTGTAATAGAAGGTTATGGGCTAGAAAGCCAGAACGATTTAGATAAGAGACTATGGGCAAATCACTTAATCTTGCTGAATTGCTGTTTCCTTTTCTGTAAAAACAGGGATAATACCACCTTCTCAGGAATGATGGGAATCAGATGGCCTTATGTATTAGGTGAACTAGCCTGCATTCGGCATTATCTAGTGGTTACTTTCTAAGTGTTAGCTACTATTCTGATGACCATGTGTAACTTAGTGCTCTGTGTTATAAATTTTGCTTCAGCTACTGTGCCTGTGGGTGGGTGTGCACACGTGTGCGTGCATAATCACAGCAAACATCTCTGATTTCACTGGTTAACTTTTCTTTATAAATGAAAGAACTTTATATATTTGTAGTGAATTCTCTCTAAAAGGTGTCTTTGGAATTTAATATAAAAAGGAGTGAACTATTGGGGATTTTACCCATGTAAATTATTTACCCACATTTAGGGAGTCACCTGGTTGTATGTCATCCTGAAAATGCATGATATTATATTGACAGGAATAAAATAATTTTGGAAAGGAAATATAAGAATTGGCCTCATCAAAAACCTAGAAAGCCATAAAAATATCCTTCCTAAAGACGGAGGAAGGCAAGTTGGTCTGTAGTGACTCCCTGTGGCATAGCTCCAGTGGAGAGCTGAGCTTACAGAAGGAGTGGCAGGCAGTGTTCTCTCTCTGAGAATGTCATTGCAAGGACCCATGCCTTTGAAGTGGGGGAAAGTGGAAGTGGTATTAACATGTTTCAAAAAGTAAGATAAAAGCTCTCCTCCTCCAAGGAAAAAGTCCCAATTTACTTTAATTACTGACACTTATCTCACCTTGCAAGCTCTAAGTATCAAAGCAAATGCATTGGTGGTTCTCTTTTAATAGTGCTATTTTGGAACAGGACAACCATTAAATAATTTATAACTGAAGATGGTCTCAGTCAGGAAGACTCCTCTAATCCAATGCATTTCCTATCAGATGGGAGACAAAGCCAACAAATGAAAAGAAAATTTTTTGCAACATTCAATCTCTTTGTTCATTTAGCTATACCAAGCACGTTTTATGAGATGAGCTGAAGAAATGTATTTAATAGAACTTTTCTTGAGAAGAGTATTTTATATTCTTTTAAGAAATGCTTTAATACACTGCATGTAATTCAGAATCCAACCCCAGAGTTACTGAATTGTCTGCTAAGGAAAGTAGGTCTAATTAATTTCAAGGTTTTGTTTTTATTTTTTGTTTGTTTTGCTGAGCACCAAGAGGAATGGGGCATGCAAGTCTGGTGCACATAAGAAAACTTTACTAGGCAAGAATGAAAAAGAGAAGTAGAGAGGGTTGAAAGGTAAAAAGGGCTTTCAAGGAGGGTCAATATCAAGATTTTGAAGTGATTTGCTATAGTATATATAATGTAGAGCCTCTCCTTGGTTTCTCTATGAAGTCTCCAGGAATTTCTAAATGCCTTACTCATGTTTAGTGCAATGGGTTTTTTGGGATCGCAAAAGAGGCAAATAAGCTGGCAACTGATTTACCTTATGCAAGTCTCAAACTATTTTATCACATCCACATTGGAGTGTAATGGCTAAGAGTTGGTTCTCATGTGTGCCTGGATTCAAATTCAAACTCCACTCTTTACTAATTCTATCAACTTGGGCGCGATACTTAAACTCAACTCCAGTTTCCTCAGATATAAAATGGGGATGATGTTGGTGGATAATGGTGACAGTAATTCCCTCCTAAGAGGGTTATAGTATTTAAGATGGTCCACACGAGGCAGTTAGCATAGTGCCTGCCTATCAGTAGATATTGGCCATCATTATTATCATTATAAAAACTTTACAGAATATCCAAACTTTTAATTGTATACCTTTGTCCATGTTTTCATCTGTCGGGTATGCCTTTCCCCCACTTCTCTACATGGAGAGATCCATTCACCCTTCAATATTCATGTTTAGTATGGCCTCTTGGTTGAAGATGTCTGTAACCCATCCACCCCACACACACCCAGAGCAACTCTGTGCTCTCACAGAATTTACATTGGTAGTGTGTTAGCTCCTGGTTTTCCCTAATAGTTTTTGATTCTTTTTAGGACACATATACTGCATAGTTAAAAATAGTTGACAACGTAACACATAGTTAATAATCAATAAATTTTGTTAAAGTGAAATGAACCGATTTAGTAAAATAAGCTGATTTACTTTCTTAATCAGCATATGAGATGAGCATTTTGTCAAACTTTTAGAGTGGAAATTGTAACTTTTACTCTATCTCTGTTTCCCGCTTTTATCATCAGACATTTACAAGTCACCTCTTACATACCAAAGACTGAGTTTGGAATCCCAAGGTCAATAAGAAATGGTCTTACCCTTAAG
>NW_007726711.1:25397-29055 GCF_000696425.1 Galeopterus variegatus
TGGAATATAGTATTGTAAATTAAATATTTATTGGACAAATGATGGCTCACGTGCCGTCTGATAAAGTACTGAGGAAAGTTACTTGCATTTGTTGTGCTCATTGAGTAGTGTGTTGTAATAGAAGGTTATGGGTTAGAAAGCCAGAACGATTTAGATAAGAGACTATGGGCAAATCACTTAATCTTGCTGAATTGCTGTTTCCTTTTCTGTAAAAACAGGGATAATACCACCTTCTCAGGAATGATGGGAATCAGATGGCCTTATGTATTAGGTGAACTAGCCTGCATTCGGCATTATCTAGTGGTTACTTTCTAAGTGTTAGCTACTATTCTGATGACCATGTGTAACTTAGTGCTCTGTGTTATAAATTTTGCTTCAGCTACTGTGCCTGTGGGTGGGTGTGCACACGTGTGCGTGCATAATCACAGCAAACATCTCTGATTTCCCTGGTTAACTTTTCTTTATAAATGAAAGAACTTTATATATTTGTAGTGAATTCTCTCTAAAAGGTGTCTTTGGAATTTAATATAAAAAGGAGTGAACTGTTGGGGATTTAACCCATGTAAATTATTTACCCACATTTAGGGAGTCACCTGGTTGTATGTCATCCTGAAAATGCATGATATTATATTGACAGGAATAAAATAATTTTGGAAAGGAAATATAAGAATTGGCCTCATCAAAAACCTAGAAAGCCATAAAAATATCCTTCCTAAAGACGGAGGAAGGCAAGTTGGTCTGTAGTGACTCCCTGTGGCATAGCTCCAGTGGAGAGCTGAGCTTACAGAAGGAGTGGCAGGCAGTGTTCTCTCTCTGAGAATGTCATTGCAAGGACCCATGCCTTTGAAGTGGGGGAAAGTGGAAGTGGTATTAACATGTTTCAAAAAGTAAGATAAAAGCTCTCCTCCTCCAAGGAAAAAGTCCCAATTTACTTTAATTACTGACACTTATCTCACCTTGCAAGCTCTAAGTATCAAAGCAAATGCATTGGTGGTTCTCTTTTAATAGTGCTATTTTGGAACAGGACAACCATTAAATAATTTATAACTGAAGATGGTCTCAGTCAGGAAGACTCCTCTAATCCAATGCATTTCCTATCAGATGGGAGACAAAGCCAACAAATGAAAAGAAAATTTTTTGCAACATTCAATCTCTTTGTTCATTTAGCTATACCAAGCACGTTTTATGAGATGAGCTGAAGAAATGTATTTAATAGAACTTTTCTTGAGAAGAGTATTTTATATTCTTTTAAGAAATGCTTTAATACACTGCATGTAATTCAGAATCCAACCCCAGAGTTACTGAATTGTCTGCTAAGGAAAGTAGGTCTAATTAATTTCAAGGTTTTGTTTTTATTTTTTGTTTGTTTTGCTGAGCACCAAGAGGAATGGGGCATGCAAGTCTGGTGCACATAAGAAAACTTTACTAGGCAAGAATGAAAAAGAGAAGTAGAGAGGGTTGAAAGGTAAAAAGGGCTTTCAAGGAGGGTCAATATCAAGATTTTGAAGTGATTTGCTATAGTATATATAATGTAGAGCCTCTCCTTGGTTTCTCTATGAAGTCTCCAGGAATTTCTAAATGCCTTACTCATGTTTAGTGCAATGGGTTTTTTGGGATCGCAAAAGAGGCAAATAAGCTGGCAACTGATTTACCTTATGCAAGTCTCAAACTATTTTATCACATCCACATTGGAGTGTAATGGCTAAGAGTTGGTTCTCATGTGTGCCTGGATTCAAATTCAAACTCCACTCTTTACTAATTCTATCAACTTGGGCGCGATACTTAACTTAAACTCAACTCCAGTTTCCTCAGATATAAAATGGGGATGATGTTGGTGGATAATGGTGACAGTAATTCCCTCCTAAGAGGGTTATGATTTCCCTGGTTAACTTTTCTTTATAAATGAAAGAACTTTATATATTTGTAGTGAATTCTCTCTAAAAGGTGTCTTTGGAATTTAATATAAAAAGGAGTGAACTGTTGGGGATTTAACCCATGTAAATTATTTACCCACATTTAGGGAGTCACCTGGTTGTATGTCATCCTGAAAATGCATGATATTATATTGACAGGAATAAAATAATTTTGGAAAGGAAATATAAGAATTGGCCTCATCAAAAACCTAGAAAGCCATAAAAATATCCTTCCTAAAGACGGAGGAAGGCAAGTTGGTCTGTAGTGACTCCCTGTGGCATAGCTCCAGTGGAGAGCTGAGCTTACAGAAGGAGTGGCAGGCAGTGTTCTCTCTCTGAGAATGTCATTGCAAGGACCCATGCCTTTGAAGTGGGGGAAAGTGGAAGTGGTATTAACATGTTTCAAAAAGTAAGATAAAAGCTCTCCTCCTCCAAGGAAAAAGTCCCAATTTACTTTAATTACTGACACTTATCTCACCTTGCAAGCTCTAAGTATCAAAGCAAATGCATTGGTGGTTCTCTTTTAATAGTGCTATTTTGGAACAGGACAACCATTAAATAATTTATAACTGAAGATGGTCTCAGTCAGGAAGACTCCTCTAATCCAATGCATTTCCTATCAGATGGGAGACAAAGCCAACAAATGAAAAGAAAATTTTTTGCAACATTCAATCTCTACTGCATAGTTAAAAATAGTTGACAACGTAACACATAGTTAATAATCAATAAATTTTGTTAAAGTGAAATGAACCGATTTAGTAAAATAAGCTGATTTACTTTCTTAATCAGCATATGAGATGAGCATTTTGTCAAACTTTTAGAGTGGAAATTGTAACTTTTACTCTATCTCTGTTTCCCGCTTTTATCATCAGACATTTACAAGTCACCTCTTACATACCAAAGACTGAGTTTGGAATCCCAAGGTCAATAAGAAATGGTCTTACCCTTAAGGAGCTCACAGTCTAGGTAGGAAAATAAACCCAGACACAAATAATTACAAGGTAAACTGAGCTTCAGGATGTTATGAGGTGTTTTGTGATTTCATTTGTGTGAATGATTTAAAAAATTCAGATTTTTCCTGTAAGAGTTGCTTAGAAATTTTAGAATGAAAAAAGATTCTCATGGATATTGATTCTTACATGCAAAAATACCAAAGAAAGCAGTTCTTATAAGATGATATAGAGTATCTAAGCCACCTGCTGATTTTAGATGGACAGGAAACTGAAGGCAGGGGTTGTCACAGGAGACTTGCACAAGTTTGCTAAAGGCCGGATAAGGATTAGAACTCTTACGTCCTTTACTTTGTTTAGGTCATCTTCAGCACATCCTTTCGCCTGTTGTGTGACAATAGTTGTTGGTATTCTATCTTGTAACTGGGTTAGTAATATGCTATTTCATCTAAGACAAAAACCCTTAAGTAGAAACAATGTCTGTAAAGGACATGGATCATTTTTGATTTTCCAATATCTGTCTCTCCTTTTTAACATAATTTCCTTTGAGTGTTTATCTCTCACTCCAATGGGTGCACTCTTCGTGGGACAGTAAATAGCATCGTGGTCCCCTCTCCCATCATGTAAGCCAAAGGGCTCATGCAGTTGTGGCGACTAGCAAGTTTGAAATGCACAGGGCAAGCCAGCAGGCTGGGAATTTAGATATAGTTGATGTAGTCTTGAGAACAAAGGCTAGAAACTCAGGAAGAATTTCTATTTTTCAGTTTCAGGGAAAATTCCTTTTTCTTTGAGGAA
>NW_007726711.1:29761-30608 GCF_000696425.1 Galeopterus variegatus
CACCCAAGTTATAGAGGCTGATCTGCTTTACTGAAAATCAACTGATTATAAATGTTAACACATCTAAAAAACACCTTTTCAGCAACATCTAGACTTATGTTAGACCAAATTGGTTATCATAGTCTAGCCAAGTTGACACATAAAGTTATGTGTCACATCACAGGTGGACATGTGGCCTCAATACTCATTGGGCAGCATTTTCTGAGGTCGAGCCTCTTCAGCAAAATGATTCCATGGCAGAAGAAATGATTAGAGGTCATTCATTCCAGTGCAGCAGCCAAATTGTTTCAGGGATGTATGTTTCAGGGATCATCCTGCTTAGGGAGTCACCACAATCCTGTCTGTTCTAAGCCTGGTCCTGCAGCCTTCCCTTTGACTTGAGAGCTCCACTTTATTTTTCTATTAATTTTTATTTCTCCTAAAGTAAGCCAATTAGATCCTATGGCTTTCAGGTCAAGAAACCTCCAATAGAAACTTTTGATTACCTGGTTTGGGGTGAGGCCATGACTTTAATCTCTTTCATACTTTCTACTCTTTTGAAAAATAGTAAAGAATAGTTCTAAATAATAACAAGAGAAAGTTATTATAATGTTAATAGCATTAAGTAGTTTACATGGATTTAGTTATTTAATCATTAAAATAATTTTCTGTAGTAGACAGTGTTATTATTTCCATCTTACGTATGAGACGAGAGAAGCTGAGGGAGATTAGGTAATTTGTTCAGGATCTCTGAACTAAGAGGTAGCAGAGCTGGGATTTACACTCAGACAGCCCAAGATGACTCCAAAATTTATCTCCTTAGCCACCTCAAACATGTTAAATTTTTATTATTTAGCTCTTTTGTATG
>NW_007726711.1:33064-33941 GCF_000696425.1 Galeopterus variegatus
GCACTGGCACCTGGTCAAGGCCTTCTTGCTGCATCATAACATGACAGAGGGCATTACTTGGTGAAAGGGCAAGAGGGCTTCTTATAAAGCCACTAATCCTAATTACCTCCCAAAGGCACCACCTCCAACCAACATATGAATTTTTGGATTAAGTTTTTAATACATGAAATTCGAAGGACACATTCAAACCACAGCAGGTCCTTACACAGTACTGTTCATATAGTCAATATTTTATAGTTGAAATGAAATTTGTCTTATTAAAGTATGGTTTTGTACCCTGCCCAAATAGGGTGCACATAGGACACTGTAGGAATATGGAGTTTGTACCCAGATGAAGAATTGAGTAGGGGCTGTTAGCTGATGTACTACTGTCCAAGCCATTGGCGAGGGGCTACATCTTCCCAGAGGATGGGAAGCCTTTTTCTTCCCACAACATCTTGCTGAGCCACCAAAGCCATGTGCCCTTGGGGCTGCATCTGACCAAAGAAGATACCTTCTTCTAGTTCATGCAACAGTGCTACAAGGCCTGGCAGCAGACTTAGGTACACACATTCATTTAGTGGGGAGAGGAGCCAAACCAGGTGACAGGCAACATCTTGTATTCAGAACCACCCTTCCCTGCATCCACCCAAGAACCAAGAACTAAGGCTTTCTTACTTAATCAAATACATTGTACACGACTCCATCTTTCCTCAATAAATTCTCCTAGAAGGCTTCTTGATTCTCATGCAAAGGAGCTTCTGGAAAGCTCTCTCACCCAACTTACCAGATATGATCAGACACAGATCAGTATCCCTTAGGCTGAAGATAGAATCCTATTGTCATTAAATAGTCCTGTACAGTGTCTAAATGCCTGATGTAATTTTTCATGAAATAT
>NW_007726711.1:34668-47597 GCF_000696425.1 Galeopterus variegatus
TATTGTCATTAAATAGTCCTGTACAGTGTCTAAATGCCTGATGTAATTTTTCATGAAATATCTTCTGTAATAATATTTTACATTTTGAATAACACCTTGTTTCATAAACTGAAGTAAGAGCAAATGATAAATATTGCCAGCAACTAACTACACTTTCAAGGTCCATATTCACCTTGGGTTGCATTGTCCTGTCCTTAAGATGTGCCAGCTCTAGACGAAGGGATGGTAGCAAGCATGGAGATACCACCTGTTCTTGCATAGGTTTTTAAGCAACATTTGCTGACTTGAGAGGCACTTTTATTTAGTCAAACAAGCACTAAATTCAACATCAGGAAAAGGGTTCTAATCTATTACTGTCACTAGTTCTGGTCATGGTCCAATTTTCTAAGCCATAAAATAGTGGTGAAACAAATTCTGCTTATTTTGCATGATTCTTATGAATATCAAATGAAAACAATTGAGAAACTATAAAAGTACTGGACAAATATAAATCATTATTATCATCTGCTATCCACAAAGACCTAGAAAACATTTTATAATGAAAAACCCTTCATGTAATGATGCTTATAGAAATGGGATTTTTTAAAATATTCAAATATAAAATATTTATTCTCCCCTTTATGTTAGCACATTTTCAAGGAGTACTTTTACTGTCATTTAAATTTCAAAATGTGATTATTCCTTTCATCAAAAATTGTTATACAATTTGCTGATGTCAGCAATGATTTATATGCACATCTTGTCTCTCAACCTCATGATATATATAGAAAGAGGACTGAAGGGGGAGGGTGCAGCCCTCCATCTATTTCTAACCAGCTGTATGAAGATGAGTAGGGCCTATCTCTTCCAATCTTCCCACCCAGGTCCCATGATTATGAGAATTTAAATAAACAGAAGCAATCAAACACTAGGACACATAGCCTTACCAGCAGATAGAGCAACACATTCTCTTAAGAAAACCTGAGTTCCTTCCTAGAACCACTGTAGATATTTCTCCCCATGTCTCCCATAGGTGATTAGTGAAACTAAAAAGACCTAAATTGCCCTGAAAGAGAGATGCTTTGGTAGTTGGAACAGGGCTGAGCAGAGGCAGGCTGCTCTGAGAAACAAGAAATAAGCTGAGTGAAGTTGAATGTGTATTAGATGTGGTAACAAGGTAGGGTTAGGTACCAAAAAACTGAAACAGAGAAGGCCACTGTAGAGAAAATATAGGAAAATGGTCAGAGCCCCTCAGATGTTTGGAATCTTGCTGAGCATTTGATGTAAATCTGCACGTGTACCCAGGTGTTCCTTGGTTATTATCTAATGTAAGTGTGCATGTGCACCCAGGTGTCCTGGGTTATGGACTTAAGTATAAAGGATGAGTGACTCTGATCCGCAGTGTCCCCTGCCCCTGCGAGGCCCCCAGGGGTGGGGGCACAGGGAGGCTGCTACTGCTGCTCGAGGCTGTTGCTGCAAGCTGTTGCTGCCAGTGCCCCCGTGATGCCCCGACAGGCTACTGCTGCTGTAAGCTGTTGCTGCTACTGCTGAGGACTGAGCTGTGTCATCTGCCAGTGACTCCTGGGATCTTTCCCAATTACCTAGAGCGTGGACCTGTGTGTAAGTGGGCTGGTGACCCAGTCTGTACAATGTGCTTGAAGGGTCTGAGCCCTAGCCCTGACAATACAAATGGAAACTTAGTATAACTAAAATAATGAAACATTTTGTCTTCAGTTATGAAGTGCTTTAACCATACAACTGGCATAGCTATTAGTGTGACCATACAGCCACAGAAGAACCAGTTAGGCTAAGTGACAGAATACTCTTTTAATTCTAATGACATTTTAAAAACCTTTGTCTTATTTATGTATGCATGTATGAAAGTCATTTCTTTTGGCCTTGTATATAAATCTTTTTGTGTGTCATATACAGGCAAAAATGAATATAATGGACTAACTACATCATCATCTCTGTCTTCTAAATGGAGGTATTAACAATTTTTCTGCATTGACAATAGTTTATGGAACCCATTTCTAAGGGTAATTATGTCAAGAACATAGCAAAAAAAAAGCAGGGTAATAACGGACTGATAGGAAAAATGTGGAAAGTATCAAAAGTAATTTTGTAGTCTGTTAAATGTCAGAAAGTCAATTGGAGTAGCAGTCAACAATTGTGTTTTTTATTTTTTTTAAAAAAGGCTTTTTTTTTTTGACCTGTAAAAAAAATTATTTTCCACTACAGATGCAAGAAAAAAGTCCTCATGCTTTCTGTCTGATTATTGCAGTCAAGACCAAATAGAGGAATACAGAGGAAAAAGATGGAGAATTTTTGTACCTTAGGAAAACAGTAAAGAGCCTGTTTTACTCCAAAGAAAAAGATAAATTTAAGTTTACATAAAAAATGTTGGCAGCTGGCTAGTTAGTTCGGTTGGTTAAAGTAGGGTGTTGGTAAAACCAAGGTCAAGGGTTCAGATCCCCATACTGGCTAGCTGCCAAAAATAAATAAATAAATAAAACAAAAAGAAAGAAAGAAAAAAAGAAATGTTGGGAAATTGTGGGGAAATATTCACTATTCACTACCACCTTTATCTGGTTGATTATACCTTTAAAAGCTTAAAGTTTAAACTAATTAAAAGCAAGCCAGTGACTTCAAAAAATAAGTAAATTTATTTATCTTTTAATTGACATGTATTGATTGTACATATTTATGGGGTACAGAGTTATATTTCAAATGTATTTCAATACATGTATACAATGCGTGATGATCAAACTAGGGTAATTAGCAAATTTGTCATCACAAAAATTTATCATATCTTTGTGATGAGAGCATTTGATGAGTTACTTTTAAATTACATAACATTCTTCCCCCACAATTAACTATATTGCATTTTAAAATTATGTATTCATTTATTCCTGTGTTTTTATTTGTTTGTTTTTTATATTTCCTGGGAAATCTAGCAGGATTTATTGAAACTTTTTATTTTTGAAGTATTATTTTATTTCTTATAAGAAGTTACAAATAAATGTACAGGAAAGTTCATAAATTTTTCATCCTAACTCCCCCAATATTGACATCTTGAATAACTGTTAAACAATAACAAAACTAGGAAGTTGAAATTAGTACAATCCTCAGAGTTTATTCAGATGTTACCAGTTATACCTGTACTCATTTGTGTGTGTGTGTGTGCATGCATATGTATTTTCATGCAATTTTATCACATGCGTAGCTTTGCATAACTGCCACCACAATCAAAATACAGAAGTATTTCATAATCTCAAGGCTCTCTCTTGCAGCCCGTCTCTAGCCACACCCACCCTTCCCCCTACATCCCTACTCTTTAATTTTTTCTCCATCTCTATAATTTCATGTTAAGAATGTCCCAAAAATAGAATTATACAGGATTGACTTTTTTTTTTTAATTCAGAATAATTCCCTTGAGATTTGTCCAAGTTTTTGGGTGTGTCAAACTAGGTTGTTAAAATCCAAAAAAAGTTCATCATTCTTCAAATGTCTCATTTGAAATTAATCCATGTAATTCTAAATATTCATCCTCATTTGGTAGGAAAGAAAAACTGATTTGCTTTTATGAGAGGCAACTATTTTCAGTAGCATATCCTATTATTCTGTCTTATCAAAATACTATTTCTTTAATCAAGTAATTGTTCAGAATATCTCACTAGCTTCAAAAAGAGTCTTGCCTTCTAGATTAATCAGTCCAATATATCTTAGCTTACACTTCATTAGAGCATTCTCCTAAACTTTCTATTACCAAAAATTTATGCTTCATAAAGAAAATATGGATTACTTTATAAATATTTCATCTCCAGTTAATGTAGCAATGATGGGCAACAATATTCTTAAATTAGTTTGTGGCAGAATGAAGAATATTTAATCTCTTACAGGGAAATTCATTGAACAGTTTAAAATAAAAAGAGTGAGAAAAAGAGAGAAAGTACATCCTCAGTCTCATCTTTTTAAATTTCTTTAATCTTACTTTGAAATTTGGCTGTTCCCTAAGAACTGTTTTCCCTGAAAGTGGTACCTATTTTCTTTCTACACCTCATACATACTAGGTCTGGAGATAAGTTTAGTCACTTCCAGAACATTCTTTCTTCCTCTACTATAAAACACCCAGCTTTGAAGTTCCTGCTCTCAAGCCATGTCAGCTGCTTTCCCTCCTTGCTGCACTCATCTACAGATCCCCAGTTTACACATCCTTACAATTATTGAGAATTCAAATATCCATATAAATGATCCTTCCAAACTTTTGACCTTAGTCACATGGCCCTTCTGCTCCAGTGATCTTATTCTCTAACCCTGTCTCAGCCACCTACTCACATCATCATGCCCTTAGACATTGCCATTACCAATAATTACACACCCTACAAAATGTCGAATTCAAGCATTACAGCACTTCCTGACTTTCTGTCTCACCGTCTTCAGTAGCTTGAGCTCAACCTGCAAACTGTTGATCCTATTGCTGTTTGGTTCTCCACTGTCTCTCACCCTTACATGTCCTCACTTCTTCTTCATCTAATTAACATCCATGGCCAATACTCATAATCACATCTGCACATATCTCTTCAACTCTCTTGCCCCTTTCATCCTCTGCAGTCCTCACATAGCCAAACCTCAAGCTTGGTGAAGTCCATCTTTCCGCCTACTTTGTGACACCTGCACAGCTGACAGTGGTGGGAAGAAACAGCCTTGGTGACTGGTCTTGACATAAATTCATGACCTCACCTGGGCCTTAATCAAGTAATTCTATTATATTTCCCTCAGCCATTTACCTTTCTATTCTTCTGAATGATTATTTCACTCTTCCTCTTCTCAAACCTCCAACACTTCCTGCCTCATCTTCCTCTCAAATGTCTTGCTTCTTGTTTTACCGAGAGAATACAAGGAACTTGTAGAAGATTGAATTATGTCCCCCAAAACTCCCTGAAGCTTGAATTGTGTCCCCCAAGTTTTATGCATTAGAAACTTAGCCCCCACTGTGACTGTTAAGAGGGTGGGAAATATTACGGTAATGGAAAGGTGAAGCCTTGGAGAGGTAATTGGATTGTAGGACCATGCAGTAGTGAATGGATTAAAAATGGTGGCCAGGGGCTCTAAGGGCTTTAAAAGAAGAGGAGAGTCTGTCTTTCTCTCTCTCTGCTCCAGCATTTTCACAATGTGATACCCTGCCATCACTGTCACCACCACCAAGACCTTCACCAGCTGTGTTTCCTGGACTTTGGACTTCCTAGCCTCAGAAACTGTAAGCAATAAATTTTGTTTTCTTATAGATCACCCAGTTCATGTATTTTGTTATAAGCAACAGAAACAGACTAATACAGAACCAGAAGAAAGCTTCCATAAGCTCTCCCTACCTCTCTACCCACCTGTGTGTCTCTGCCCATATACTCTGCCTTCCCTCCAGTCACTATGGAATAGCTGGCTATGACCACCCTGTTCACTTATGCATGGATTCCATCTTTTCTTGCCTTCTCAAGGACATAGCTTCTTCAATCCTGCCCTCTTGCCCCCAGGGAATTATTAATTTTCCCTCTCTACTTGGTAATTTCCATCAATATACACACTTGTAATTTCTCCCTTGTCTTAAAAAAACCTTCTTGACCCCACTTCTCACTCCAGTTCTTACTCCAAGTCTCTGCCCCCCTTTATAGCAAAACTTCTTGAAAATATTGTCTCTACTCTTCCTCAATCCCTCTCCTCTAATTCTTCTTAAATCCACTGGGCTTTCACTTTCAATACCCCACCAAAATAGGTCTAACTAAAGCAATGACTTACCCCCATTTCATAATCAAATTCTCAGTTTTCAACTTAATTGACCTGTCAGTTGCATTTGACAAAACTGATCAGTCCCTATTCCTCTACACTGTCTGGTTTTTCTCCTATCTCCTGAAAGTTCCTTTGTTTTCCTGACTTCAGTAATCTGGTTTTCTCTTTACTCATTCTTGAGAATCCCATCCAATCTAACCTTCTGTACACCATCTATATGCTGACAACTCCCAAATTAATTTGCCAGCCTAGTTCTCTCCCTAAACTCCAGGCTCATATAACAAAGTACCCGGTTAACGTCTTTTGTTATATGTCTCTTAGTTATCTCAAGCATAACATATCCAAAAATGAAATCCTGATCCCCTTCCATCACACACACACAAATCCTCCTCTTCACATAGTTTCCCTCTTAGTGAAAAACCTTGGAATCATCCTTGATTTGTCACTTTCTCTCACTCCCTGCATCCAATCTACTAACAAATCCTTTCAATTCTAGCTGCAGAATAGACTCAAATTCTGAACCCTCATCACTCCACCTCTACTGCCACCATCCTGGTTTCCAAACTACCATAACTAACTGAATTACAGCAATAGCCTCTGGCTGCATCTTTCTACTTCTATCCTCATTTATCTTAAAGTCTGTCCTCCACAACACAGCCACAATTATCCTTATTAAATGTGAGTCATATTATCTCACTCCCCTGCTCAAAATCCTCTAGTGCATTTCCAGTTCACTTCCAGTAAAAGCCAAAGACCTAATTTACAATGTCCTGTAAGGTGTTACATTATCTGGCTCCCACATCTCTCACTTCATCCCTTAATCAGTCTCCCTCTTTCACATTCTCTTGCTACTCTAGTCTCCTTGCTGCTTCTTTAACATGGTGATATACAAGGGCTTTACACCTGTTATTCCTGTACCTGAGCAGCTCTTCCAAGTTACTCTCTTGGCTCACTCTCTCACTTCCCCTCAATCTCTGCTCATATGTACCTCATCACTGACCCTACCTAGCTATCCTTCTTGTCCTGCTTCAGTTATTCCTGGTAGACCAGATATATACTTATTTATTTATTACTTTCACCACCAGCAGCAGCAGAACATACAAGTCATAAGGGCAGGATCTTAGTTTGCTCAGTACCCTGAACAATGTCTGGCACAAAGTAGGTGCTAAGAATTTGTTGAAAAATGAGTTCGTTTATTTCTGCTACAAAAAATATAGTTAAATATCTGCATTATTTTTAAAGATGAAGAAATATTTTTTGAGAGGATTTTTTATGAAAAGACTTTTAAAGGATTTTAAAAGAAATTTTAAGGGTATAAAAGTTTTAAGATTTTAAAATAATATTTATTGGTATCCAAAGGAACTTATTTTGGCATTATCCTCAACCCAAACAGTTAAGGGAAAAATATTTATATCCCAGATTTTTTAAACAATTTTGTTATGAAACAACTTCAAGCTCACGGGAAAATTGTGAAAATAATACAAAAAAATCCTCATGTATCTTCACTAGATTCATAACCATGAACATTTTTCCAGATTAGTTTTATCACATGAAACAACTTCAAGCTCACGGGAAAATTGTGAAAATAATACAAAGAAATCCTCATGTATCTTCACTAGATTCATAACCATGAACATTTTTCCAGATTAGTTTTATCATTCTCTCACATGTACACATGCAAGAGAGTAAGTTACAGACATCCTGCTCTTTTATTCTAGAACACTTCAATGTACATATTGATTTTTTAGTATCTATCATTTTCAAATGAAAATAAGTAATCTAAAAATACCATTCATTGACTAACATAAAACATCATAAGCCCACAATGCAATTCTTTCTGACTTTATGAATAATTAAGGTAATTCAAATAATACATATGCTGAGTTCTTAGTTGCTTGATGAGCAATGTGTACTCTTTATTCCTCTCATATGAGTACACAAATACCTGGTTGTATGAAATAACTTGGTAAGCTTGGGCAATAAAAGGACATGTCTCGTGGAAAAGGCTTGACATGGAGCTGTCAGTCCTGTGTATTAATAAAATTGCTATCAGAAAAACATATGGATAGTATGTAATAGATGAAATAGGAGATGATCACAAAGCTCTAGGAAAAAAACAATGGTAAGAACAAATTCTTCAAACAATTCCCAAGCAAAGGAAATTATGTTGCAAGGGGAGGAGGTCAAAAATGGAGAAAAAATTAGAGCTGAGCTGTTAAGGGTGGCTTGTGTTCCAATGAATAAGAAGAGGATGGGAGGGGCATATCTTGCCGAACACCGGGCAAGAGCAGAGACCCAGAGGCTGGAATGTGAGGTATGTGCTCAGGGAGCTGCAAGGAGGCTGGTCTCCTTGAAGTGGGAACGTAGATGAAAGACAGCAGCACCAGAGACTGCTGGCAAAGAGAGGTGGGGGCTGACTCCAAAGGACTCTGTATTTTAGTCTATGGGTTTTGAACCTGCTGAAAGTATTTGAGCAGGGAAGTGAAATGGAAACCACTGAAGGTATCTGAGCAGAACAGTGCAGTGTTCAGAGTGGGGCTCTAAAAAAATTTTTAGAAAAATAAGAAATTGAAAAGCAATTGAGAGAATACAATGATCTAGCTGTACCAGAGCCATTGCGAAGACAAAATACTAAGGACATGTTGAATGAATGAGAAGTCAGTTATATTAATCTTTTAGGCCTAGATGTCTAAAAATGATAGCAATATTATAATAAATCACGACCACCTCCTTAGAGCGTAATCTTCCTGAAAAGGGGAATCACATCATCTTTGTTCGCTAACATATTCCTACGGGCTAGCATGGAGCCTGGTGACTGGTGGCCATTTAGTCAATATTCATTGAAAATATGAGTGGATTACTTCAGAAGAATGAAAAATATTTTGGGACAAATTAAATTTTTGAGAGCATGTAGAGATAACCAGCAAACAATTAGAAATACAGAACTGATACTTGGGAGATTGCCAAACTGAACTGATCAACCACTTATTGGATGTTTTAAAATATACTTAACACTGGGAATTTTAGAAATAATAAGGCTGAATGGTTAGCTCAGTTGGTATCAGCCAGCTACCAAAAATGAATAAATCAGTAAATAATAAAATATTGTTCCTACACTCAAGGTGCTAATGGTTTATTAGGCTGGAAATCCATATTTAGATTATTTTTCTAAATGGAAGTGATAATTTGATGAGATCTTCAAAGAAGGTGAGCCAGAAAATTTTAGTAGTACAAACTAGACTGGAAGAAGGTTAAGAAATGTATGGGGAAATGAAGACATAAAATATACATTACTCTTTTAAGAAACTTGGCAAGAATTAAAAGACATAGAAAAAAGGGGCAATTAATTTAAGGATCAATGGAATGTGATAGCCATTTAGATTATGCAAAACTGACATTTTTTCAGCATAGGAGGATTAGGTACAGAAAAACTGACAATTGCCTTCCTTTTTGCTACTTCTGTATTCTTTACATATTTCTCTTGTTGCCCAAATCACACCAAAGTACAATTAGATCTAATTTCTGTTTCCCTTTCTTAACTCCTCCTTGACTATCTCATTCTCCTCTGTAGTCCTAGTACCTGGTGCATAGGAGACACTCAAAAGTGTGTTGAGCCTTAACTAAAAATTTAAAATGAAAGAGGCTAATTGAAAGAATGCAATCCTGAAAGAAGTAGAAGTGTTTAAGTTTGAGGAAAAAGCCTTGGAGGTAAAAAAGTCACTTCAGCCTTTGAGACAAGGAAAGAGAACTGGATCTGTCGAGGCTCATTAGGGAATACAGAGGTAGGAAGCTGAGGAGATCTCATCAGATGAACTGAATTTAGCTAAGTAGGAGGTAAATCTGTTGAAGGGGGTGGAAGGTGGGGAGCTGAGAAAAGTGGAAAGTATGTGCAAAAGAGCTAGAGAAAATAGGACAGGGAGTTAAAAAAAATTGCCCAGGGCATGCAAGAGTGCTAACTTCCTAATAGTTCACTTGTTCTCAACCCTGGGTACATATTAAAATCACCCAGGAAACATTTTTTAAAAAATAAATTATGTTCCGGGGCCGGCCCGGTGGCGCACTGGATGGTACGCCGCTTGGGAAGCGCGGCGGCGCTCCCACCCGAGGGTTCGGATCCCACATACAGACCGGTTCCCGCTCACTGGCTGAGCGAGGCGCGGGAGCAACACCGAGGGTTGCGATCCCATTGCCGGTCCCCGGTCCGGTACGGGGGCAACACTGAGGGTTGCGATCCGTTGCCGGACACGGAAAAAGACAAAAAAAGACAAAAAAATAAAAAAAATAAATAAATTATGTTCCTGTCCCCAGAAATTCTGATTGAAAGAGAATTTGACTTTGACATTTTAAAAATCCTCAGGTGTTGCTAATGCGCTGCCAGAGATGAGAATCACTGGCTTGGTAGAACTTTAGTATTTACACAGAAAGTACTTAGCATCAATTATTGGCACTATCTAGATTCCAAAAAGGGAATAAAATGGCAGTAGACCAGGTAACATCACATCTATAAAGACAGTAAATTTGATCATGTGGTTCACTGACTCTTATCTCTGCTTTAAATGATATGAAAGAAAGTATGGTGCTTATTTTTCTCTACAGGCTCAGAGACTTCTGTGAGGGTAAGTTATCCTTAATGGTGTTTCTCTCAAGTTAGCAGTTGGAGCTCCTCTTCTGATCTAAATGCAGTTGTTGTTTTTTTATTTTATGCAAAATAAAGTGCATAACTTTGTTGCTTATTGTCAGGCTATGGCTCAGATCCTTCAAACCTGTTGTAAAGATTGGGTCACAGACCCCTCAAGTGCCAGTATGGGTCACAGATGCCTCACATGCAGGTCGCAAGCTAGGTAATTGGAAAAGATCCTGGGAGCAGTTAGAGAATTGACAGTTTCATTCCAATGCAAGGTCAGTCCTCAGCTTCCTCAACTTCCTCAGTATCAGCAGCAGCTTACAGCAGCCTCCAGCCGCAGCAGTGGTGGCCTCTCGGAGCATCCTGAAGACCCTGGCGGCAACAGCTTGCAGTAACAGCATTCAGCAGCAGTAGCAGCCTCAGCATGGCCCCCCCAGGGGCATCCCAGGTCTGGGGGGCACTGTAGGTCAGAGCCATTCATCCTTTATACTCAAGTCCAATAACCGAGGATGTCTGGGTGGGAGTCAGACAACGAAGAATTGTGAAACATGCATAAAGCAAATGTACTTCACAGGGCCTGGTTTTCTAAAGCTTTGCAGTTTCAAATATTGACCTTGCAAAGGATAGGAAATTTTCCCCAGGCTATATAGTCTCTGTTGTAAGATAAAGAATTGTAACAAAGCAAGGTTGCTGGCTCAAAGACAGACAGGTTACTGATTAATATGTAAAGATACTGGGAAATTGCTGTAAGAAGAGAATGTTTGCTAAAATCAAGCTTTTGTTAGTGGATCGACTTAATTGCATTACAGAATATCACCTTGCTTGTCTTACTGAAGGTTACTAGCTTCTACTGTTAAACTTATTAAACTGTACTTAGAAAAAAACCCCACCTGTGTTCTCTTCCTGTAACTTCCTGGTCTGGAGAATAAATGCGGGAAGAGAACCCCAATTCATTAATTTCCCAAATGGAAGGAATGCTTCTATCTTGAGGGTTCCAGGAGATTAACCCCTTTTCAGGGCTTCTCACTGCTCAGAAGAAATGGGCTTTGTAATCTTTGGCAGCTCCATCACCCAGGGGAAAAGGGGTGACAAATCCATGGGAGGCAAAGCAACAAAGAATAACTGGGCACACATGTGTAATTACATCAGCCAATAACCAAGGAACACCTGAGCACATGTGCATATTTTCATCAAATGCTTGGCAAGATTCCGAACATCTGAGGGGCCCTGACCATTTACTTTCACTTTCCCTACACTGAATTAGGCTCTTGAGTCACAAAGTCATAGAAATGAACAATACACACAGCAGTAAAGCAAGCAAAACTTTATTAAAAGAGGAGATAGACTTATCTATAAGGGGGGTAGCTATAGGAAAGCTAGCCACCCGAGGGGAGCTGTTCAGGGCACTTTATAGGGAAAGGGGTTAAGGCGTGCAGGCCAGTGTCATTATTCTGCACCTATGGCGGTGGTCCATTCTGTTTTTCCTGCTTGCATCATGGGTGCATGCTCAGTTAGGTCTTTGGTCCTTGCGCCTGCTTGGTAGGTAGGTCAAAGATGGTGGTGGTGTTCATTATTGTCACCCCAGGAGAGTCACTGTAGCAGTCACCTTGAAGCTCTGTGTGCATGTGGGAACTCCTAAAGGGGTCTTAAGGTTAATGTGTAGCTTAATTTTTACAATTATGGGGAAAAAGCCTTGGGGAGTGGTTTTGCAACTCAGTGAATATCTGTTCCCCTCTTATCTCAGTTTATTTTATCAGGGTGGTTTCACCCAACCAGTATCTTTCAGTTACTTTTATCAGGGGAATGGGGTAATCATGTGCCCTGAGGTCTCATGATTGAGGAGTGGAAAAGTAACAAAATGTCCTTTGCAGGGAAAATGGAGTCAGTCCCTATCCTGTCTCAACTTCATATGTGTAACAGCCATGTTCTTACTGAGTACCAAATATCTCAGGTCAAGCCATGTAAAGATCTGTTTGTTTATATTTTTACTACCATCACGGTCACAAATAAAATCGCTTCACATAGTCTATCTTTAATCACATCATCAATGGGCCTGTATTCACTTGCCAAACTGACTAGAGGAGATTGAACACAATGTTAAGGATAATATATTTGAGGCAAAGAAAAGGAAACTAAGTAAAACACCAGTCCCTGCTTAGCTCTAATATCAAAGCAGTAGTTAGTTAACACCCACCGTAAATAGAAACTTGCAACCTGTTAGTGGAAATTTGTATTTCTCTTTTATTTTGTTTCAGTTACATATTTAACAAGCAACAAAAAATATTCTGGCACAATCCAGTGGTTTCTATTCTTTCAAAAACCAATACAAAGCAAGTTTCTTTCATCTAAATTTAGTGGCAAGAGTAACAGCTAACAACTTTTAGCTTCCTAGTACATGTCAGACACTGTCATAGTCATAACACTAAACGTATTATTTCATCTAATCCTTATAATATCGCCACAAGATAATAGCTATTATTATTATTACTCCTGTTTTACAGAAGAGGAAATTAAGTGTCAGAAAGAAAAACTTGCCCACTAT
>NW_007726711.1:48851-51004 GCF_000696425.1 Galeopterus variegatus
ATTATAAAATGCATTTTATAAATGTCAATCAGGTTGTACAGGTACGTGAGAAATATTTTCGTAGCACTATGGATCACAGAATGTGAACTCTGGAGGTAGCAATGGCCTAGCTTTAGACTAAGCCCTTCATTCTACATATTAATTTACTTATTTAACTCATTTATTGATTAAACAAATATTAATGAATCTGGGACTTAGCTGAGTACCTGTGATAGGAAGCCAAGATATGGTTCGTTCACTGGGAAAAACTAGAGCCTTAAGGAAAGTAAAAGACATTCAAAGTCACTCAGATGTTCCACAGACAGAATTTATCATTACACAAGTATACGTATTCTTTAATGTTATATCAAGTACTTAATTAGCATTCTTTGAACAGTCACATGAAGTAATACAAGAAAACAATATCCGGCCCTTGTCCACACTGTTCTACTCTTTTACCCATCATTCTTCCCATTGAACTTAGTGCCCACAGTTACTGAAGCTTTGTGGTCAGCTGCACACAGCTGGAGAATGTTGTCTATTATACTTAAAACACTGTAAGTATGATGTGATCCAATAAACCCAAATGTATCTACAGAACAACAAAACAAATCTGAAATCAGATGGAATTATCCTAAACTTTCAGTGCCTTAGCATATCTACAGGAGAAGCAGCAAACTGGTAACCCACGAACTGAAGGTAGCTTTAACCCCACTTTGTTAGACCTGCATAGCGGATTTCTTTTTAATTACTTACTTCAAATATTAGGGTATTTCATATCACTAATCTAATTTTTGATTGTGCTTGAAAAATGGGAAGATCTTCGTGGTAACAATGGGCTAACACTATGTACGCATTGTCCCCTTTGGATGGTGCATCAGTTCTCAGTTTGCCTTAGTTCCCACCAAATATCCCCATATAATCCATTTTCATATGTAAAATTATTCTATTTAATAGGATATTTCAAGCATACAAAAATCACAGGATAATGTAACAGCCACCTAAGTACTCACCACAAAGCTTACGAAACATAAGTTTACAAACAAAAATGAAGTCTCCTGTGTTACTCTCCCTGATCCTATTCCTTCCCGTCAAGAGGTCACTACTATTCTGATTTAGTTCTCATTATTCATATGCATATTTTACACTTGCATAACAGATTTAAATATTCATAAACTAAATATACCATCTTTAAAAATTTATATACAAGGTATCTTACTATAGGTAGCTTTCTGTGCTCATTTTTTTAAGTGAGCATTATATTTTGTATATTTGTCTATATTAATACACATAAATTCTAGTTCATCCATATAACTCCAATATAGTATTCTATTGTAGTACTTCCAATATGTATTCTCCCTACTAATGAATATTTAGGGTACTTTAATTTTTATACTATTATAAATAATTTTGCAATAAACATTCTTGTAGATGTGTCTTTATGGGCACATGAGATTTCTCGAGGGTGGTGGATCTCAAACATTAGAGTGCTTCTGAATAACCTGGAGGGCTGGTTAAAACACGGATTGGTGGGTCCCACCCCCAGTTCTTCTAATTCAGAGGGAATCTAGAATCTACTTTTCTGACAAGTTCTCAGGTGGCACTGATGTTGCTGGGGATCACACTTTGAGAACCACTGCTTAGGATCTAAACCGAGGAGTGGAATCACTGGCTCGCCTACAAGATAAATGCATCTTCAACTTGATTTATTGCCACATTGCACTTCCAAAGACAGTATAACAATTGGTAATCTCACTACCAGTGTTTGTAAATTCCCTTCATTCATCGTTTGGTACTGTCATATGTATAATATTTGCCAATCTGTAGGGTCTGAAATGGTATTACATCAACAGTTTTAATTAGTAGTTTTCTGGTTATTAATGAGCTTAACCATCTTTTCATGTATTTATTGGTCATCCATTTTTCTCTCTCCTATGAATTGCCTAACCATACCCATTGTTTATTTTTTAGGAAAGTAGACATTTTTTATTGATTCGTGAAAGTATTTTATACATTTGGATAATAATCCAATGTGTCTTTTAATGTGTAGATTTTTTTCCATTTTAGCATCATCAAATTGGTCAAGCCTTTTCTTTAGAGGTTTTTAAAAACACTTTAAGAGAATCTTCTTTACTTTGAGACCATACAGATATTTTCCTTTTTTTTTTTTTTTT
>NW_007726711.1:51414-55469 GCF_000696425.1 Galeopterus variegatus
CCTTCATTCATCGTTTGGTACTGTCATATGTATAATATTTGCCAATCTGTAGGGTCTGAAATGGTATTACATCAACAGTTTTAATTAGTAGTTTTCTGGTTATTAATGAGCTTAACCATCTTTTCATGTATTTATTGGTCATCCATTTTTCTCTCTCCTATGAATTGCCTAACCATACCCATTGTTTATTTTTTAGGAAAGTAGACATTTTTTATTGATTCGTGAAAGTATTTTATACATTTGGATAATAATCCAATGTGTCTTTTAATGTGTAGATTTTTTTCCATTTTAGCATCATCAAATTGGTCAAGCCTTTTCTTTAGAGGTTTTTAAAAACACTTTAAGAGAATCTTCTTTACTTTGAGACCATACAGATATTTTCCTTTTTTTTTTTTTTTTTCCTAAATGTTTTATAGCTTTTCTTTACACTGAAACTGATTTGGTGATACAGTATGGGCAAATTAGTTTTATTTTTTCATATAGATAAGGGACTGTCCCAACACCATTTATTGAACATTCACCTGTTTTCATACTACTTTTTAATGGCATCTCTGCCATACATTAAGTTATAAGTGGTAGGGTATGTTTTGGGGCTCTCTAATTTGTTTTATTGGTCTATTTGTCTATCTCCTCATTAATAATTCACTTTCTTAATTAATACTGCTTTATAAGCCCTCTCCCACATCTTGTCTTTTAGAACTGTCTTGGTTTTTCTTGATCCTTTGCTATTTCATATATATATTATATAATTTTGCTTAGGAAGGAATTTTATTGGATTTATAAAATAATTTAAGGAATGAAGCATCCACTCGACTAGCAGTAGTAGTCTTGGATATGCACGGGCCATTATCCTCACTTATTTTTGGTGAATAATATTATCTTTCTAATTGCTTTTCTTTGTGCTATTAAATGTCATTCTCTAATGAAAATTGCATGTAGTTCCATTTATTATAAAAACTCTCAGCAAACTAGAAATAAAAGGGAACTTCCTCAACTTGATAAAAAAAAATCTACAAAAAATCTACAGCTGATATCATACTTAATGGTGAGAATATGTACAAGATCTATATGAGAAAAACTTACAAAGTGAAATTAAAGAACTAAATAAATGGAGAGATAATCCATGTCATGGATAGGAAGACTCAATATTGTCAAGACGTCACTTCTTCCCGACTTGATCTATAGATTCAATGAAATCTCAATAGAAATTCCAGCAAGTTATTTTGCAGATATCAACCAACTGACTCTATAGTTTATGTGGAGAGGCAAAAGACCCAGAATAGCCAACACGATATTAAAGAAGAACAATGTCAGAAGATTAACACTACTTAAGTGCAAGACTTACTATAAAGCTACAGTAATCAAGACAGTGTGGTATTGATGAAAGAATAGACAAATAGATCAATGGAACAGAATAGAGAGTCCAGAAATAGACCCACAAAAATATAGTCAACTAATCTTTGACAAAGGAGCAAAGGCAATACAATGGAGCAAAGATAGTTTTTTCAACAAATGGTGCTGAAACAACTCGATGTCCACATCTTTTTAAATCAAAGCTAGACACAGATGATAAACCCTTCACAAAAATCAATTCAAAGTGGACAAAGTGTAAAATGCAAAAATACAAAACTCTTAGAAGGTAACATAGGAGAAAATCTCAGGTATGGCGATGACTTTTTGTATACAACACCAAAGGCATGGTCTAAATAAGAAAGAATTGGTAAGGAAGACTTTATTAAAATTTAAAATTTCTGTTCTGCAAAAGACCATGTCAGGAGAATGAGAAGACAAGACATAAACTAAAAGAGCATATTTACAAAAAGCATATCTGATAAAGAACTATTATACAAAATATACAAAAAACTCTTAAAACTTAACAGTAAGAAAACAAATAGCCCAATCAAACATGGGCAAAAATCTGAACAGACACCTCACCAAAGAAGTTATACAGATGGCAAACAAGCATATTAAAATATGTTCAACATTATATGTCATTAGAGAATTGCTGAGGAGCCAAGTCACTGGAGTAACTGGTGGCAGAGAGGTCTGGGCTGCTGGGAGCCTGCGTGGGCCAGACCAGAGTGAGCACTGGCATTGGTCAAGGTGGCCGTGAGGGTCTGGCCCATGAATCGCTGGTGAGTGGGGCCACCCACGCCCCCACCCCTGCTGCATCCCCACCCCAAGGAAGCCGTTCTCCAGCTCCTCTCAAAGGCCAGCCTGGACTTAAAAGTCATGGGCTTGGTTGCGGCCTTTGGGGGCCTGGAGGAATTTCGTGTTTCGTTGTCCCTTCCTTTCACACTGCCCTGGGGGGAGACTGGGGGTGAAGAGTTCGTGGGGTCACAGAGAAGATTCCTATAAACTCTCCCCATTCCATTAACCTGAGGTTTGCTTGTTCTGTCTTTAAAAAGCGTCAAGGGATCACTTCCATGAAGATGTAAAATAGCTGGGGGAACATGGGAGTCGGGGGGGGCAACACGAGCTGTTGGACAAACCTGATTTTTGCCTCTCTATTAACCATGCTTCTTTTTAATCTCTTAGAGATGACTCCCTGAATGTGTACCCTAACTTCTAATCAGTAATTTAGCAGTTCTTAACTTCAGATTAAAAGGTGGATGGGAAAACTCTGACCAAGTTTTGACTCCTAGGAAAAAAGTCAAGGATGCTTTCCATGTGTTTGAAATACGCTGATGTTAAGAAAGGGTAAGAGTTGTAAACTCATTTAGAATTCAATCTTGTTATATATTTCTACAAAGTAATGCTTTTCAGAATGATTTGACTCGACTCTTCTTCTTTCACTAAAACATAGTCTTTGCTTCCTTTTCAATAACCTCTTTATAACCTGTTTAGAAAGATGCTTTGGAAAGGATACTTTTTAAATTGGTTTAACTTTAAGGAAGAAGTAGATCTGATGTGATGTGTTCTCCAAGTCGACAGGCATAGTTCATGTAAAGCCATTGGTTTTTCTTGACTTCTCAACTGAGTTATTGTACATTTGCCTTATCACATGGCCTCTCTACGTGAGTCATATTAACTTGCGGACATCAGAGTTCAGTGGTTCTGACAGCCGATTGGGATATGAGAGGATCAGAAAATCGAGAGATTTCCAAAACCTTATTTGACTCATCTGAATCTGTTTTTCTATTGGCAAGTTAGGAATCATTATTCTGGTTTGTAACCATTGAAAACCAGTGCTTTTTGAAACAGTGCTTTTTGTGATTTTTGAGTTGACTTTTTTGTAAGTTCTAAGAGAATATTAATGTTTCTGTGTACTTCAAAAAGTTCGTTGAAGGCCGGCCCGTGGCTCACTTGGTAGAGTGCGGTGCTGATAACACCAAGGCCACGGGTTCGGATCCTATATAGGGATGGCCAGTTTGCTCACTAGCTGAGCGTGGTGCTGACAACACCAAGCCAAGGGTTGAGATCCCCTTACCGGTCATCTTTAAAAAAAAAAAAAAAAAGTTCGTTGAAAGATTGGTATTATCTTTCAATTCTATTTTTCCACAAACTTGTATACTCAATTGTAGAAGATAAACAAGCCCCAAGGTAATTTAGATGATTTGAAAAGATCTTTCTTGGGCTGGCCACTTAGCTCAGTTGGTTAGAGAGTGGTGCTGATAACACCAAGGTCCAGGGTTCAATATCTGTACCAATCAGCTGTCAAAAATAAGATTTCTCTTTATTGTGGATTTACATATATATAGAAATTCTTGTTCTTCTTTGGATTAATATGAGCACATGCTAGGAAACTCTGTTGAGTAACTTTAGAAAGTATTAATCCCCTACCAAATGCACAGCACTGTGCTGGATGCTATCTGGGGTCCACGATGACTTAGGTCTGGTGAGTGTCTTCTAGAAGCACACTGTCTGGCAAGAGAGGGGTTATATGCTGGCACTGCCCTTGTAAGACATCAGGATGGCACCTGGGAGGGGTGCTCCAAGTTCAATGCCTTTCTGGTGTAGCCCTGGAGTCCAGGTTCATGGAGGGATGGTGAGAAACGAGAAAAAAAAAAAAAAAAAAAAAAAAAAAAAGGAGAGAGAATTGCTAGCAAAAAAAA
>NW_007726711.1:56369-61330 GCF_000696425.1 Galeopterus variegatus
ACACTTCAGGAACTAGGTCTGGGCACAGAGTTTATGAGCAAGAGCCCTAAAGCACAAGCAGCAAAAGAAAAAATAAATAAATTTGATTATATCAAACTAAAAAGCTTCTGCACTGCAAAGGAAACAATGAACAGAGTGAAATGACAACCTACAGAGTGGAAGAAAATTTTTGCTAACTATGCATCTGACAAGGGATTAATATACATAATATACAAGGAACTCAAGCAATTACACAGTAAAAAAACAAATAACCCAATTAAAAAATGGGCAAAGGAGCTGAATGGACACTTTTCAAAGGAAGACATACAAATGGACACAGGAACATGAAAAAATGCTCAACATCACTAGTCATCAGGGAAATGCAAATTAAAACTACATTGAGATACCACCTCACCCCAGTTATACTGGCTATAATCAAATGACAGTGAATAACAAATGCTTGTGAGGGTGTGGAGAGAAGAGAACACTCCTGCACTGTTGGTGGGGCTGTAAATTAGTACAACCACTATGGAAAACAGAATGGACGTTTCTCAGACAACTACGGATAGATCTTCCATAATCCAGCAATCCCACTTCTGGGTAGATACCCAGAAGAATGGAAATCATCATGTTGATTTGCCTCTTCAGTCCACATCTAGAACCAAGGGTGAGAACCTGCATTCTCATGTTCATCACAGCTCTGTTTACAATAGCCAAGACATGGACCAACCTAAATGTCCATTGATGGATGATTGGATAAGGAAACTGTGGTATATATACACCATGGAATACTACTCCGCCATAAAATAGAATGAAATTCTCCCATTTGCAGCAACATGGATGAGCTTGGAGAAACTTATGTTGAGTGAAATAAGCAAAGCACAAAGAGATAAATACCACATGTACTCACTCATAACTGGGAGCTAAGAGAGAAAAAAGGAAGGAAAAAGACCACAGTGGTGCATTGGATTTGCAGAGAGAGAGAATATACCTTAGGATACAAAGTCGAGTCGGGGGAGAAAGGGGGAGGAGGAGGGAGGTTGGGGATAATTGGGTGGGGGACACAGGGAACAAACACAATTTGTGATAATGGGCATGCTGCCAGTATGAATCTGGCTTTCACATCTTGGGCATGAGGGGTGACAATCAGCTCTGTAACTCAAGAATATTCATAACCAATAAAAAAAAAAGGAAGTGTAGTTCTGCAAGCAATTTCTTAGATACATCACTGCTAGGCCCTCTCACTGCTCCATGCACCTGTTTTCACTTCTTCTGAGCTTTCTATCAAATCATAGAGGCTTTATGAAGACTTTGTTCATGTTAAAGTCTGTAAAATATCCCCATCTCCTAACTTAGTACAAAATGGAGTTTGAGTTGTTGTTATTCTTGTTGCTTTTTATATGATTTCCATGAGGAGAGAGAGAAAGATGCTGACTTCTGTACCCAGGTACATACCCAAAATCTCACTATGGATGCTAGGAATGTTTATTATACTTCATTTAGTGTTTCTATGTGCTTGATAATGGATGTAATAGATGCTGCATGCTGGTCAGGTTCCCCCCATCAGGAAAGAAGCACTCATTGCCAGCTGCTGGGAGTGTTGGAGGCTGACAGATTTCAGCAGCCCCTCCAGTGAAGCCTTCATCCAATACCAGGCCAGTGCTAATCTACAAAGGCCTGCCACTCTGTCATAATTCAGAACAACTCTGAAGGGTTATCCCAACTCTGGAATTCCCTGTGGGATTGGCTAAGGCCTTTGTTGCAAACTGCATTACAGTTTAACTCCTACTTCTACCCAATCCTGTTTTCTCTACTCCTCACGGGTATTGATCTTAAGAGCACTCCCTAATAAACTTACTATATGTAAATCTCCATCTCAATGTATTTTCTAGGGTACTCAGCCTAACACCCTTGGTTCTAGATGTGGACTGAAGAGGCAAATTCTAAAATGAGATTTTAGAGCTGGATCACATACCATCAACTGGCAATGAAGACTCTGTCACTGGAGGTAGGAAAACATGAACATCCCCTGACATGCTGTACCAGTACGACTGTTGAAACTTTCATGGGTGATAAACTGGGATGGGATATTGATTAAAGAGAGTGCACTGAAAGGGACAAAATTTGAAGCATTTGAGAAATTCAAGGGAAGTAGTAAATATCAGGCCTATAGCATTAGATGGCTTTGGGGGATATATTAGCTTGTTAGGGCTGCTTCATCAAAGTACCACAAATAACCATAATTTACTGCCTCAGCTCCGAGGGCTAGAAGTCCAAGATCAAGGTGTTGGCAGGGTTGTTTCCATCTGAGTGCTGTGAGAAAGAACCTGTCCCATGCCTCATGCCTGGCTTCTGGTGTTTGATGGCAATATTTGGCATTCCTTGGCTTGCAAAAGCATCACCTTGTTCTGCCTTCATCTTCACATGGCATTCTCCATGTGAGTGTCTTTGTGTCCAAATTTCCCCTTTTTATGACACCAGTCATATTAAATTATGACCAACCCTAACAGCTTCATCTTAACTTAACTAATTACATCTGCACTGTGAAATTGAAGCTCCAAATACAGTCACATTCTGAGGTACTGGGGTTTAGGACTTCAGCATACACATTTGGGGAGAACACAATTCAATGTATAATAGGACTGATGGATAGATACATTAAAGAAAAATAATGAGAGAATGAGTGTGATTAATTCTCAATTAAAGGATAAATGTATAAATCCAGGGGACCCTTGGCAAAATATATAGAGATTCTCATCTCTTTTATCCAGAGAGAGGAGCAACTAAGGATCATGCCCAGGACTTAATTACAAAGGTATTAGAGCTCCCAGAAGAGACTGAATTCTCAATTCTGGCAAGTTTGAGGGTCCACTGACTGGAAAGGACTGGAGCCCTGAAGAATAGAATGAGGACATTGGTTTGATGCACTGAAAATCTTGAATTCCAAATCTCCCTGAATCTTCTGGGTCCACAGAAGTGGCCCACTCCTCTCTGTTAAGGGGTAGCACTCTCTAGTGACTCTCAGATGAAGAGGGATCTGTGTTGAAAGACAGTCTGTACCTCCCTCAAGATCTCCCATCCCCCTCCCCTCCAGCCACAAGAACAATAATTAGGTTAAGTCACAACATAATCTGGTGAGGAGAGAGTGGTGAGTCTGCTAACATAGGAATGGAGTTACACCACAAAAGAGTTGCAGGACCTAGACAGCATGTACTGACAGGAGGCACAAGAGTATTATAAGATTGGATTCCTAGAGTGATGGACCAAGAGAAATAGAATATAAAGTTAAATAAGGAGAGGTTATCAATATGGGAGCACTCTCCCAAATACAAGATTTAACACCCTACAAAGGAAACCAGAAAATGGTAATAATATGTGGATAGGGTATTTCCAGGCAGCTTGGAGAAAGCACTTGTCCACATTAAATGAGATAGAAATGCCAGAACTGACATAGAAGACAGTGGGAAAGGGATCAAAAGGCTCTCAGAAACTGGCATGCTAAAAATAGACATATTATATAAGTCTGGAAAACCCAAAAGAGAAGTATATCAAAGGATACTCTATTTACCAAAAAGATAAAAAATGAGCTTTCAGGGGGACATCAGCATCACTAAGAAGTTCATTGGCTTCTACTTACTCGAGGCCAGAGTTTGCAGCAGGAGGTGCTGTTACAGGGCTGAGCTCCTGCATAGGAATGGGGATCATAGGATTTTAGATTAACCGAGGCCAGATGGGGGCACTCAGTCATGAGAAACAAGATGGGCACAAATGAGCAGCAAGGCTGGAGCATTAACCAGGGAGATTGGACCTACAAAGACCTATGGACAAAACAGACGGACGGCAAGCAAGGTACTGCTCAATCTATAAAATCTAAAGAAATCAAAAAAGGGCAATCAGGAGCCTGAGGGCAGCTGTTATAAAATAATCACAATGAAACCTTTCTCAATTTTTAGGCATGAGCTAATTCTGAGGCCCAGAGCCTACTGACTGAGGGGAAACTGGATAAACAATCCTGAAACACCACAGCAAATGTATACAGTAATGGTTCCCCCATCTTCCCAAAAGGACTGATGGCCATTTACTCAGGTAACTGAGGATGGTTAACGTTGATACCAAGAGACCCAAAGCATTTTTATGGGACTCCTCAGGGTCAGAAAATACGTGGAGTTCTGTCCAGATTTGGTTCACAGTGGATCCACTAGGTCCATGCACTCACCCAGTGGTCATTCCCTGAATGCATATGGAAATGCACATACTTGGAATTTCTCAGAACTCCCACATTTGTCCCTTGTATTGTGATATCAGAACTACTATAGTCGGTGTATTAGTTTTTAAGGGCTGCTGTAACAAAGTACCACAAACTGGGTAGCTTAAACAACAAAAATGTATTGTCTCACAGTTCTGGAGCCTAGAAGTCTGAAATCAAAGTCTTAACAGGGCTGGTTCCTTTTGAGGAATGTAAAGAAAGAATCTGTTCCAATCCACTCTCCTTGGCTTGTAGGTGGACATTTTTTCCCATGTCATTTTACATCATCTTCCTTCTATGTGTCTGTATCCAAATTTCCCTTTTTCAAGGTCATCAATCACTGTAGATTACAGGTCTACTCTACTCCTAACTACATCTGCAACAACCGTCTTTCCAAATTAGGTCACATTCTAAGGTTCTAGGGATTAGAACTTCAATGTACAATTTTTTTTTGGCAGGGGTGGGGACACAATTCAACCAATAACAATGAAGGAAACCAAGTAGAGGCCTCTGAAATTGCTCTAACCCCCATCCTACCATTGCTTACCAATTTAGTGAACCAAAATCAATATCAAATTCCACAGCAGTGATTTGTGCCACCTTTAAAAAACTAAAGTGTGCAGGAGTGGTAGTCCCAATCATACCTACATTTAATTCACCAGTCTGGCCAAACAAAAGTCATATGGATGCTAGAAAATAACAGTGAACTACCACAAACTCAGGACATAATGGAGCA
>NW_007726711.1:62149-79141 GCF_000696425.1 Galeopterus variegatus
TCTGCAGCAGGTTCAGGTTGTGGTGCAAGAAGCCCTGCCACTTAGTCTATATGACTTAGCAGATCCTCTGTTATTAGAGGTACCAGTTGTGGGAAAAGGCATCATGTGAAGTTTATAGCAAGACCCAGTAGAAAATTGCACTGAAGACTCGTGGGGCCCTGGAGCAAGGTCATGCTATCTACAGTAGAGAATTGTACACCATTTGAAAAACAGCTTATGGCATGCCAACGGACCATAGTAGTGATGGAGTGTCTCAATATGGGACATCAAGCAACCATGCCATAAGAAATTCCCATCATGAGCTTGATTCTGGCAGGACCATCAAGTCATAAATTACAGCAGCAATTATTATAATGTGAAAGTGGTATGTATGGGTGACAAGGTTCAGAACACACTACCCCAAAATATGGCACGTTGGCATACCAAATACTTTAAGCTGAAGGAATTTGAGAAATGGCAGGTACAGGAAGGACTCTATGACCTTTCTCTGAAGCAAGTCATAAGACCCTCATGTAAAAGTTGCCCTCTCTGTACCCAGAAAATGGAAGAATACCAAGGGGATTCTGAATCAGCAGGCCTTGCTATGTTTCCTGCTGGGATCCACTGGTCTTATGAATGTGCCACTCAGCTAAGAACTCACCATTCGTAGTTCATACCCCTTTGTCCCATCGTATCTTTCCATGACTTTCCACTTTTCATCAAAGCTATTATAAAAACATTCGGGTTTAACCATTTCTTTAGGTCTTCATTTCCTTATGGAAGCTCCTTTGTCATGTAAAACTTATAATAAAATTTTTTTGTATGCTATCTCATGTCAATCAGCCTTTTGTTACTGGAGTCCCAGCTGAGAACTTAGAAGAGCAGAAGGAAAAGATGTTTTTTTTCCTTTCCTACATGGGTATGAACAGGCCAAAGGGCACAAATAAGTTGCATGAGTATGTGGCCCACTCTTCCATGTACTGGCAACTATTCCTTAGCTTATTCCTATGGCCAGATGAGGAGTTCTGTTGTAACCAATTGAAAGGGGAGGAAAAAGCCTGAGCTTGCTTCATGGATGAGTTGGCTTGGTATGTAGGTAAAAGCTGAAAATGGAGGACAGTTGCACTACATCTCCATTCATGGGTGAGTACCCCTGTTCCGCCATTAGGTGTGGAGAGTGAAGTGTCCCAGGGTAAGAATATGCACTCTTGAACTCTAGTGCTCATGAACTCTAGCAAATACTTGGCTGGCTGATCAGGGTCCTGAATGAAGAAAGATTGGGAGATGAGGAAAAGGAGGTTTGGGAATGACAAGGCTGGATAGATTTATGGGAGTGAAATGTGAAAATCTTTGTATCATGGGATAAGATCCACCAGGGTGCGTCCACCATGGAAGAGGCATTAGACAATCAAGTAGGCAGACTGATGTTAGCCAGCCTAGCCCTCTCAGAAGCCACTCCAGTATTGGCAAAATGGGTACATAAATGGAGCGGTCATAATGGCTGAGATAGAAGCTATGCATGGGCCCAACAATATGGGCTCACACTCACCTAGGCTCATCTATCTACTGTTGCTACCGAATGTCTAACCACTTAGCAACAGAACGGTGCTGCTCATTCCTCAAAAAGACTAACCTGCCAAATGATGACAAGCTACTTTCAACGTCCTCCACTCTGAAAGGGACAAGGATTCATATTAATTTGGATTAATATGTATTCGGGGTATGGGTTTGCCTTTTCCTGCATTAAGGCTTCAGCCAGCACCACTATCCAAGGGTTTGGTTCACTGACATGAGATCCAAAATAAAAACAAGGTTGGACCTAGTTTAAGGAAAGGAGGTATGGTGGTGGGTACCTAACCATGGGATCCACTGGTCTTATCACATACTGCATCACCCAGGAGCTGCCAGCCTAATAGTACAATATCATCGTCTATTAATAGCAAAGCTGAGGCACCAGCATGGAGATGAGGGTGAGGCAGCATGCTCCAGGACACAGTATACACTGTGAATCAAAGACCTTTATATGGCGCCATGTCTCCACTAAGGATATATGGATGTATTCCACAAAGGATGGCAGAAGCAGTGTCCCTACAACTCATCACTTCCATTTAATTGCTTGGGGAATTTAATTTTCCCTTCCTTGCAACTCTGGGCTCTGTGGGTTTGGAGATCCACATTTCCACAGGAAGAATGCTTCCACCAAGGAACACAGCAAGAGTCCCTTTAAACTTTAGTGCCCAGCTGCCACCAGATCACTTAGGCCTTGCATATTAAAAGACCAGCAGGCAAGGGATAATTGACCCTACTCATCAGGAGGAGGTGGGGCAGCTGTCACACAGTAGAAGCAGAAAGGAGTATGTTTGACACCCCATGATCTCTTTGAGCATCTCTTAGTTGCTCAAAGTAAATAATTTTTACAGTAAATAAACAAGTGACAAGTGCAGCAGCCATGGCCTAAGAAGTACACAGTAACCAGAAACTCAGACCCTTCAAGGATGTGGACCTGTGTCACACACACACACATGCACACACAGATAAGTCACCTAGCCTAGCAGAGGGGCTGGCCGAGTTTCTGAAGGGAATCAAGCATGGGTAGCAGAGGTGGGAAACACTGAGTATCAGTCGCTGCCTTGAGATCACCTTCCATGGCAGGGGCTAAATTTTAGCACACTAACCTTGCTCTTCTTCTAAGTTTTCCAATGCCAAGAAACTATCCAGAATCCTGAAGGGCAATTACCAAGACTTATTCTATGAAGAAAGTGGATCCAAGTGGCATAACAAGTGGGCCATAGCAGATGTTGTGGTGTTTGAGACACCCTCAAAGACTCATGTACTCAGTCTCCCAGTTGCTGACAGTGTTGGAAACTTATAACTCTCATCTGAGTTTCTCTACTGACTTGCCCTTAACTGAAGAGAGCCACCTTGTCCAAGGTCACACCTTCTCCCCAGACCTGGCCCACATGCATTGACTATTCAATGCAGCAGTACAAAATTCAGCCCCCTTGCTTCAATTTGGGACAACTGTACAGGGCCATTTTGTCTTCAGAGTTCCTATGGGATAGACTAAAAGCTTTTGTTGCAACTTCATTGTTCCTCTCTGTGCTCAATCCTACTTTCTTCACTACTGCACAAGTGTCATTCCAATGGCACTCCCCCACAGATTTCTTTCATGCAAATCTCTCACTCAAAGTCTAATCTATGTCACAAGGGTCTCCAAATGATCTAATCACTAGATGATTCTAAAAACTCCCGTACAAATTTATTCCTTAAATTGCTTACACTTAGAAAATATTTTGAAAAGATAAGTGCTTTACTATAATGAGACCATCACCCCATCAGTCAACCCTAGGTTCAAAGTCAGCAATCACATTATCATACTGAAGTGCCCCTATGAGTTAATAAAAAAGCTGGACCCCTATAGTCCTAACTCACTGGCCTCAAGCACATCCACTCTCGGCTCACCTTCTGTCCCTCTTTACCCTCTAATCTTCCATTTCTGCATTAAATAACTGAGGAGTTTGTAACATAAGAGAATGATCTCCTTTCTGTGTGAAGAGAACACTATTTTCAGTAACTCTATTTAACTAATGTCACGTTATTTAAAAGTGTAGAATGATTCATTAAATAGTCTCATGGACTTAGAACCCAACATCAGAGAAAAAACAATTCAGAGTAGAAGTGGTGAGAAAAGGCATTTTTTTCATAAATGATTTCATGACAATAAAATGACCATATTTCCAACCAGCTAATGAGCCATATCTCTTATCGATAGTCAAGTGAAATGTTCCTACCATGAAGAGCCCTCCTTGAACCTCAGACACCTGGAACTCAGCTCCGATTCTTTCTTTTCCTTCATTCCTACCTCCACATCCGATCTGTTGGCAAGTCCTATCAATTCTATCTCCAACAAATATATATCAAGACTCTATTCACTTTGCTTCCATCTCTACTACCACACCTATTTACAAGCAACCATCATCTCTCACCTAGAAGAGCACGGGAACTTCTTAACTGGGCTCCATAGAACAACTTGCCAATCCCTTCACACAATCAGTGGTTATCTTGAAATGTAAACATCCATTTCACTCCCCTGCTTAAAACTCCTCTATGGCTCCTTCTTTGCTGCTACAAAGAAATCACAAATCTTTATTTCCAATGCCCTGCACGATGTGGCTTCAGATTGTCATCCCCTCCCCACATCTTACACCACCCTCCTTCTCACTATATTATATTTCAAACATGCTGTCTTAGTCTATTTGGGCTGCTATAACAAAATACCATAAAGTGACGTATAAACAACAGAAAGTTCTGAAGACTGGGAAGTCCTAGAACAAAGCATTGACAGATTTGGTGTCTGCTGAGGGTCTGCTTCCTGGCTCATAGATGGCTATTTTCTCACTGTGTTCTCACATGATGGAGGAGGTGAGGGAGTTCTCTGGGGTCTCTTTTATAAGAACACTAATCCATTTATGAGGGCTTCATCTCATGACCTAATCACCTCCCAAAAGCCCCACTTCCAAATACTTTCACACTGGGGATTAGGTTTCAACATAGGAATTTTGAGAGGACATAAACATTCAGTCTATAGCATACCCCAAACTTTAAAGCTGTTCTCCAAGCTCTTTCCCTCCAGTCTCCGCACCTTTTATTCTCTCTGCCTGGAAGGTAGTGATGATCCACAAAATGAAAAACTGTCTCATATATCATTTTACTTTAACCAGGAAATAGTATGTACATTGAGAACCCACTCCCAAGACTATTGGAGTAGGCAAGAAATAAAAGTGGAGAACAGTAATGGAGGCAGTACTATATCACAGATCCTAATGAATATATGTTTAGTATTGTCTGGGCAAGATGAGGAAGAAGAGAGCATCCCCCGAACCCTCCAGTTTCCTATTTTCCCCATTATGAGAGACTTAAGAGTGATGAACAACGAGAAGTTATCTCTTTGGACTAAAGTGACAGGACAGCCAGTACATGATTCTGCTCCCTCATTTATAAATTTAGACATTTTAGAGCTGTTTTATTTGATGTTATTCCTACCTTAAAAATAATATGAAGAAATTAACCATTGGTATAATTGTGCTGATTCTAGATAGACAGAAAACTGAATGAGACAAGAAAAGTTTCCTTCACAAGAATCTACACTCCCCAGAAATATGTTGCAGGGGACTGAATTACTTGACCCTAGATATTGGATCTTTATAAGCCTGACAGCTTTCAAAACAGGAGTTCTCTAGCTTGTATTCAGAAACAGAATCTGCATTATTTACTTTCTACAACTCTAACTGCTGTTTCATTCTTGATTGAAGTCATAAGAAGGACCATGCAAGTGGAGAGGATGAAATTAAAGGGGACACTTAGCCTATACATACTTTTTTCCCCAGCTCATTATTTTAGTTCTAACTGACTATAAATGAAGCAAGTACCACCAAGAGTCCAAAAGTATTCTAAATTTGCAGTGCTTAGGCTTGATGTAATTTGTAAAGTTGTAAGCATAGCAGTAAGGTGCGCTTGCCAGCCCTCCCAATCCACTCTCACATTGCACAATTCCACTATATCAAATGTAAATGGCACACTCTCCAGGCAACCCAAAGAAACTGTCAGTGACCTGGAGCTGGAACCTGTGTGTACTGTTATTGAACAACTTCAGTAAGAACACTGATGTCTTCTTCCTAGAAAATGCTCTTGCTAGCAATTGCTCTGGCCATGGAGACAATGTGAATTGGTTTTAACAGTGGTCAAATAAACCTTACTTCTTTGAGGCAGAGAAACTATTCTTGTCTGAGATGCAAGGACTATATCAGGCATTGGTACTCTCTGGATGAACTCCAGATGTCCCAATAGGCAGACCAACCCACATGCAAAACCAGATGATGTGACTGTCAGAGTCAAACTGCACCATTGCAAAAGGAAGGACTAGTGCAAATCTGATGTAGTCAAGCTCTTAATACATGGTAATGTTTCCATTGACCTGATGAGCTGAATGCCATAAATGAGTCCTTCATCCACCCCCTCAGTGCCTTCTAATGCATCTATACCAAGTTGAGCCACATAAGAAATACCTTGCTAAAGGAAGTCCAGATGTGAAATCAGCCTTTCATTTGTAAGTCAAGGGCATATATGAGCTGCTGTTCCAGGTAGGATTGGCCAGTTAGGTTACTATTTAGCCAGGCTCAACATTCATTTGGTATCAATTTCTTTTGTCATTGTTGGTAGTGGTAGTATGAATCTTTTTTTTTTTTTGACAGTTTTTTTATTGAAATATAGTTGATTATACATATTTGTGGAATACAGATTTAAATATCAGTATCTGTGTACAAAATGTGGTGACCAAATCAGGATAATCAGTATACTCATGTTTACAAAATGTAATCAATCTTTGCAATCCTTAACAAATTTCTAGCTAACACCCTTCCTCCTTCCCACCTCTAATAACCACACTTCTTTTTCTTTGTAGTTCATTGTACTATTGTGCTTGTTTTTTCTTTCTTCTTTAGTTTTTAGCTTGCAATTATGAGTGAGGACATGCAGTATTTCTCCTTCTGTGCCTGACTTATTTCACTTAACCTAATTTTCACCAAGCTCATCCATGTTGCTGCAAATAGCAGAATTTCATTCTTTTTTATGGCCGAGTAGTATTATTGAGTATATCCTTGTGTATATATACCACATTTTCCTTATGCAGTAGTCTGTCAATGGTTGGTTCCAACTCTTGGCTACAGTAAACAGAGCTGCGATAAACTTGGGAGTGCAGCTGTCCCTTCAAAATGATAATTTCCATTCCTTTGGGTTTATACCTAGCAGTGCGATTGCTGGATAGTATGGTACTTCTATCTGTAGTTGTTTGAGGAACCTCCATACTGTTTTCCATAACGGCTGCACTAATTTACAGTCCCACCGACGGGGTAGGAGGGTTCCCCTTTCTCCGCATCCTTCCCCTTTCTCCCATCCTTGTTATACACTGCCTTTTTAATAATAGCCAGTCTAACTGGAGTGAGATGATATCTCAGGGTATTTTGATTTATATTTCTCTGATGCTAGGTGATGTTGAGCACTTTTCATGTGCCTGTTGACCATTTGTACATCTTCTTTTACATGCCTATTCAGCTCCTTTGCCCACTTTTTAATGGGGCTACTTGTTTTCTTACTTTTAAGTTATTTTAGTACTTCATATATTTTGTATATTAATCCCTTGTTGGATGTGTAGTTTGCAAATGTTTTCTCTCATTTTGCAGGTTGTCTTTTTGGTCCGTTAACTGTTTCTTTTGATGTACAGAAGCTTTTTAGTTTGATATAATCCTATTGTTTATTTTTTCTTTTGTTGCCTGTGCTTTTGGGGTCTCATGCATAAAGTCTTTGCCCAGTCCTACATCATGAATTGTTTCCCCTGTGTTTTATTTTTATAAGAGTTTTATAGTTTCAGGTCTTATATCTAAGTCTTTAATCCATGTTGAGTTGATTTTGGTATGTGGCGAGAGGTATGGATCTAGTTTCATTCTTGTACATATGGTTGTCCAGTTTTCTCAGCACCATTTATTGAAGAGGCATCTTTTTCCCAAAGTATGTTCTTGTTGCCTTTGTCAAAGATCAGTTGGCTGTATGTGGGTTGATTTCTGGGTTCTCTATTCTGTTCCATTGGTCTATGTGTTGCTTTTATTCCAGTATCATGCTTATTTGGTTACTATAGCTTTGTAGTATAACTCGAAGTCAGGTAGTGTTAGGTCTCCAGCTTTTTTTTCTTTTTTGTTTTGTTTTTTGTTTCTGCTCAGAATTGCTTTGGCTATTCGGGGTCTTTTGTTGTTCCACATGGGTGTTAGGATTGTTTTTCTATTTCTGTGAAGAATGTCTTTAGTATTTTGATGGGGATTGCAATGAATCTGTAGATCGCTGGGTGATGATGAGGACATTTTCACAATGTTAATTTTTCCAATCCAAGAGCATAGAATGTCTCTCCATCTTTTTGTATCCTCTTTAATTTCTTTCAGCAGTGATTTGTAGTTCTCATTGTAGAGATATTTCATCTCCTTGGTTAAATTAATTCCTAGGTATTTCATTTTTTGGTGACTATTGTAAATGGACTTGCTTTCTTGATTTCTTTTTCTGCTAGTTCATTGTTGGAGTATAAAAATGCTACTGATTTTTGCATGTTGATTTGTATCCTGCACCTTTACTGAAATCATTTATCAGCTCTAAGAGTTTTTTCATAGAATCTTTAGGTTTTTCTATATACAAGATCATGTCATCTGCAAACAGGGATGTTTGACTTTGTATTTTCCAACCTGGACACCCTTTATTTCTTTATTTTGCCTGATTGCACTGGCTAGTACTTTCAATACTACATTAAATAGGAGTGGTGAGAGTGGGCATCTTTGTCTTGTTCATGTTCTTTTATTTATTTATTTATTTATTTATTTTTCCTTTTTGTCTTTTTTCGTGACTGGCAACGGATTGCAACCCTCAGTGTCGCGCCCGTACCAGACCGGGACCAGCCACGGGATCGCAACCCTCGGTGTTGCTCCCGCATCTCGCTCAGCCAGTGAGCGGCCGGTCCGTATGTGGGATCCGAACCCTCGGCGGGAGGGCTGCCGTGCTTCCCAAGTGGCGCACTGTAGCAGTGCGCCACCGGGCCGGCCCCGATGTTCTTTTATTTTTTTAAAGATGACTGGTAGGGGATCTCAACCCTTGGCTCGGTGTTGTCAGCCAGTGAGCTAACTGGCCATCCCTATATCGGTTCCGAACTCACGGCCTTGGCGTTATCAGCACCACACTCTCCCAAGTGAGCCATGGGCTGGCCCTTGTTCATGTTCTTAAGGATGATATTAAAAGCGGGTTTTTTGTATATGGCTTTTATTGCGTTGAGACAGTTTCCTTCTACACTTAATTTGCTTAGTGTCTTTATCATGAAGGCATGTTGAATTTTGTCAAATGCTTTTTCTGTGTCTATTGAGATAATATGGTTTTTGTCCTTGATTTTGTTGATATGGTGTATCAGATTTATCGACTTGCATATGTTGGACCATCCTTGCATCTCTGGGATGAATCCCACTTGATCATGGCATATAATTATTTTGTGCAGTTGAGTACTGATTGCTAATATTTTGTTGAGAATTTCTGTGTCTATGTTCATCAAAGATATTTGCCTCTAGTTTTCTTGTTGTTGTTGTATCCTTGTCTGGTTTTGCTATCAGGGTGATGTTTGCCTCACAGAATGAGTTTGGGAGAATGACCTCTGTTTCAGTTTTTTGGAACAGTTTGAAGAGAATTGGTACTAATTTCTCTTTAAAGGTTTCGTAGAAATCAGCAGTAAAGCCACCTGGTCCTGGGCTTTTCTTTTGGGGGAAATTCTGATTTACCACTTCAGTCTTGTTGCTTGTTATTGGTCTACTCAGGTTTTCTGTGTCTTCTTGGTTCAGTCTTGGTGATTTATACTTGTCCAGAAATTTATTTCCTCCAGGTTTTCAAATTTGTTGGTGGATAGTTGTTTATAATAGTCTCTAATGATTCTTTGTATTTCTGCATTATTAGTTGTAATGTCTCCTCTTTCATTTCTGACTTTTGTTATTTGGGTCTTCTCTCTTCTATTTTTTTAGTTAGCCTAGCAAGTGGTTTGTCTATTTTGTTTATCTTCTCAAAACAAGTTATTTTCCATTGGTCTTTTGTATCATTTTGAGGGTCTCTATATTATTTAGTTCTGCTCTGATCTTAGTTCTTTCCTTCCATGTACTAATTTGGGGATTGGATTGTTCTTGTTTTTCTAGTTCTTTGAGGTGTAGCATTAGGTTGTTTATTTGAGATCTTTCTATTCTTTTTATGTAAGCATTTATTTTAATAAACTTCCCTCTTAGTACTGCCTTTGCTATATCCCATTGGTTTTGGTATGATGTCTTTATTTTCATTATTTTCAAGAAATTTTTTGATTTCCTGTTTAATGTCTTTTTGGACCCATGTGTCTTCAGGAGCATGTTCTTTAATTTCCATGTGCTTGTATAGTTTCTAGGATTTCACTTGTTATTGATTTCTAATTTTAATCCATTGTGGTCTGAAAAGATACCCAAAATTATTTCAATTTTTAAAAATTTGTTGAGGCTTCATTTATGACTCAAAGCATGTGGTCTATCCTAAAGAATGCTCCATGTGCTTCTGAAAAGAGTGTATATTCTGTATTTGTTGGATGAAATGTTCTATAGATATCTGCCAACTTCAATTGGTGTAGTTTAAATCCTGTTTTTCTGTTGATCTGTTGCTTAGATGATCTATCAAATGCTAAGAGAGGGGTGTTTAGTTCCTCAACTAGTATCAAATTGATGTCTGTCTCTTTCTTTGGGTCTAATAGTGTTTGCTCTATAAATCTTGGTGCTCCAGTGTTGGGTGCATTGATATTTATAACTGTTATGTCTGTGGTCACCTGGGGGCCTGCTCCAGATCATCCTAAAACCAGAAGGCATGCTCCAAGACGTGCTTTGCTGTCCTGCACACAGTAGCTCACCCAGAACATTGGGTGATCGAGCTCAGGAGCACAGTAACTCCCTTCTGGGACCTGGGCCATCCAGGATGTCCATACAGCAGCTGTGTCTGCAGGTCAGTGGGACCCTCACCATGTTCCCTGGTGGAAGTTCAATGAAGGGAGAAGGGAACACAACTTCCCACCTGGGTGTGGTGAGCAAACCCATCCCAGCCCTCTCAGTTCCAGGCCTGTGTGTTGAGCTGCCAGGCACAGCCCACACCCTGACCACTGGCTCAGGAGCCTACGGGACAGCAGCTCTGTCCACAGCACATCCTCCCAGTGGTGCCAGAGCTGTCACTTCTACAGATGGTCCAGGTGATGAACACTGTGGCAGACCCTGTGGACCGCCCAGTCACAAACCTGCTTTGCAGAGTGGCCTGTGGTCCTGTGTGTTGTGGGTGGGGCCCAACAGGCAGGCCCTTCTGTGCACCTGTGTTTACAGTGTTCAGACTCTGCTCTCAATGTGTGTTAAGTCCAAGGAGGAGGAAGCCTTACCCCTTCAGGCAAGGAGGGGTTTTACATGACCAATCTGCTACCCATGGCTGGTGGTCTCCAAGGATAACACCCGCCTAAAGTGAGCACAGGCATCTGCTGCTGCAGCCTGGACATGCCCCTGTCCTGGTCAGGTTGGCCTCCCTGCCCCATGGCTGCACCATTCCTGAACCAACTGCCCAGGCATTGGCAGCATTAACAGCCTCCGCTTCACCCCACTGGTGTGGGAGGGAGTCTTGCTCTGGGGCTGGAGGAGGACCACGCACACGGCCCCCTACCCTCGACACAGGAGGAGGCTTTTGCTGTAGCTTCTTCCCATAGCAACCTGTGGCTCATACAGTGTCCCTTCTGAACAGGCCCATTTTGTGACTGGGTCTCAGCTCCATCTTCTGTAAACTGGGGATGATGGCATTATTCACTTTGTGGCTGTTTTGGGAAAATAAATGAACTAATTCATGCTGAGTGCTTTCAACAGTGAATTCCTGATACATGGCAGGTACTTAAAATCCTGTTTTGGCAAATCATTTAATCATGTGAAAATTGTTGCAATAGGACGTTGATTCTAAACCCAGGATACCCACTTGTGAAAAATTCAGATGTATGCACAGAAAAACAGGAAAAGGAATGCACAAAAGAGCAGACACAGGTTAAAATATTTGGCATAACTATAGGATTTTTCTTTATTTTTCTGTTATTTTGTCTCATATTCTACATTTTCTGAATTGAACAGTATGATACTTAAACAATCAGTGAAAAAATACAGAAATACTAGTAAATGCTATAGAACAGTCAAGTAAAAGGAGGGCTGGAAGATTCATTGACTTTAACAAGTAGATGATCTTTAAAACGCTTTTCAAAAATAAAAACCAGTAAAGTAATGGGGCAGGAAATAATAGGATGAAGAGTGTGATGAAGGGCGAAATGCCTAACTGGAGAAATCCATGGAGCTACACACACGTGTGAAACACGTGTACAGACTTGCAAACAGTCATCCTTGTGGCACACACATGCAGTGTTCATGTGTTCAAACATTCACACGTGCAGACACGTATGAGGTACTCAGGGATCACTGCTGATCAGGAATTTTAATTAACAGAAAGAGATGATAAAATCATTTTAATCAATATATTTACATAGATATAAAATAATTTATATCTGTTTCTGTCTAAAATATTTATATATTTAGATTTAAACAAAGACATAAAATGAAAATACTCTAGAGACATCCATACACAGACATGATATAGGTATGGTGCAGATATAGACAGAGAGAGAGGGAAATCTGCTGGGTTCAATTTGGACAGATTTTATGGGAGGAAACAGGAGGCAGGGTCTGCATATGGAATGGACAGAGGCAGCTGGATGTGCTGGGCGTGAAGACCTGGCAGAGCCCCCAGCAGTTGGCTGGCACCCCTCGCCCAGTAGGGGGCACAGCTACTCCCAGGATCTTGTGGGCTCCTCTGGAAGCCCCTGAGCTAGAGGTGGAAACAGCTGAGTGTGAGGAGTCTAGACAGCAAAAGCCAAATGTATGGTTTCTCTGCACTTCACTGAGGGATCATTGAGGCTTGAGGCAGGAGCCTGGGGTGACAAACAGCCATGCAGGCATGGCCAGGCCTCCTGGGCACCCATGCCACAGGGAAGCAGGTCATCCTGTCTAGTCACCAGGTGTCACTGAACTCTCAGTGCAGCAATGCCAGGGAGTGGTCACTCAAGGACAGTGATCTCTTCATGGCAAGGATGGAGCCAGCCAATGGGGCCAATGTGTGTGAACCACAGCCTGTGCACCAGAAAAGAGGAGTTGCTGGAGGAGGGGCAGGTATCCAGGAGAGCCATCATCTGCGATGCTGAGCCAGGAGCCCTCATCTGTGACACTGAGGAGCCAGGAGCCCTCACCTGTGATACTGAGTCAGGAGCCCCCACCTATGACACTGAGGAGACAGGAACCCTCACCTGCGATACTGACCCAGGAGCCCTCGCCCACATCACTGAGTGGTGCCTCTGGGCCAGGATGGCCGTGCCCCCATCTGTGACTTGTAGTGTCTATTTAACAGCGAGTAGGTCAATCTGTGAAGCTTGAACATTTTCTTTCTCTTTTTAAAGAAAATAAGATGAAAATATCTATCTTTTAGGTTTTTAATTTGTATTCACCTTTTAGAAAAAATTACTAGAATTTCATATAGTTTTTTAACTTACAGAAAAGCCATAAGAAAGGTAGCAGGAACTGATGTGTACCGCATATTTATATGCTGTTTGTGTGTGTGTTGGGTGGCCTATGTGATCACATTTACACAGTAGAAGACATGTAACTTTTAAACAGAATTGCATATTGGTCTCATTATCTTTGTGTAAATGGACATGTGAACTTGAAGAAGTGTATGGTTCACTCCTTATTACCCGTCAGCATGCCCTCCTGACATTAAGATCCTGGTGCTCCGTGGCTCACTCGGGAGAGTGCAGTGCTGATGGTGCCAAGTCTGCAGGTTCGGATCCCATATAGGGATGGCCGGTGCGCTCACTGGCTGAGTGTGGTGCAGACAGCGCCAAGCCAAGGGTTGCAATACCCTTACTGGTCAAAAAAAAAAAAAGATCCTGGTGCTTCAGGGGAACATACACAGCACTTTAAGTGCTAAAGTGGTTTTACAGATACTAAATAAATCACCAAGGTCACCAGTGGAAACAGTATTTATGATCACCATCCACCATTTCCTGGGAACCATAGGTTTGTCTCAGCAGAGCTGTTCATGACACAGGGAACGGGGGGACTGGCCGTGGACTTGTGAAGTGATTCCCTGAAGTTCTGTGACAGAACAGGGAAATTGGTCATCCCCTGCCCTGCAGCCTGCCGGGGACCGGGTTGGGAAGGCTCATAGCAGGATCTCTAGTGTCACTGGCTTTAATCAAGCCTTTTGCTGCCATTGTTCACAGATGGGGAGACACATGTGAAGGGGAAAGTTTCTCCCCAGAGACTGTTGTACCAATTCCTGGCCTGCCCTGCCCTTCGTGTTCTCATCAGTATGGGCGTCCCCTGGTGAGTCTCAAAGCCACTCCCCTTTGCTGGTCTGAAGGCCAATCCTAATCTACTTAAATATGTTCCAGAACTGAAAGAAAACAGTGTCTATACGGGGTGAAAAAAAATGAGGATCTTAGCAGAGAAATGAAAAATTAAGGAAAGAAATAAAGAATCAAAGAGAAATTCTGGAATTTAAAAGTACAATATTTGAATTAAACAATTCACTAGATGCTTTTAATAGCAGCTGGAGACAGCAGATAAGAGGCCAGGGAACTTGAAGCCAATCAGCAGAAATTGTCCAAACTGAGTAAAAGAGGAAAACACAGGTAAAAATAGAATGAACAGAGCCTGCCAGACCACAATAAGCCACGTAACATACATAATTGCAAACACAGGAGGACAGAGGAGAGACAATGGGGCAGGAAAAAGACCCACAACAGGACCAAAATTTCCCTCTGTTGGTGAAAAACATCAAGCTACAAAAGCAAGAAGCTTGGAAAGCTGCAGGAAGAGAATGAACAGGCACACGACAGACCCCGGGGAGAAAACCGAAGGTGAAAAAGTCCCTAAAGCAGCCAAGGAAAAGATGATTCCAAACCAGGGCTTCAGCGGTGCTGATGATGCGCAGGAGACAAAGCATCGAGTCCACAAAGCAGCAAAGGAGGAAAAGTGAGCATAGAATGCGGTAACTTGACCACTCTTCACCACGGCGGAGCTTCCCGGACACTCTCGGATAAACAGATACAAGGAGAACCTGGATCCCGCTCACTCACCCTGCGAGGACACTGCAGAATGCTCTTCAGGCTGACGGGTGATGACCAGGACGAAACAGCAGACCAGCGACGCCAACCACAACACGAACGACGGCGTGTCCACGACATTAGTCCTCCACTGTCTGTAATAATTAAGAGTGAGTGTTGTAATTATTAGAACACCTACTAACCCACAGAAAAACTGATGAAGAGCCCTGAAAAAATACTTCACTCCAAAAAGAAGCAGAATAGAAGGAAAAAACAAAAACAGGAACATTTGAAAACCAATAGGGAGATGGAAGATGTAAAATCAACCATACCAAAGATATAATAAAATGTAAATCACCCAAAGGCTTCATTAGCAATGATTTTCAGACTGGGTAGCAGATCTCACTACAAAAATCCACTTACACGAAGACACATGAGGTCAAAAGGAAAAGAATGGGAGAGAATATGCCATGTGCTACGCACTGAACGTCTGCGTCCCCAAAATTTCTATGTTGAGTACCTAATTTCCAAGGTGATGGTATTAGGAGGTGATTAGGTCGTGAGGGTGGAGCTGTCATGAACAGGATTAGTGCCCTGTAGTAAGGAACAAGGACAACGCTGTCCCTCCCTGCTGTGTAAGGACACAGCGAGAAGAGAAGGTGCCCCTCTGCAAACCGGGGAGCAGGTCTTCCTGCAGTGGCTTACGTCCTGCACTCACCAGAGAGCTGCCTCACTGTTGGGCCAATGCCCTGGCCAGGAGGCATTCAATAAAGAGTCATTCTGATTAGCAGGAAGGGGAGAAGGACGTTGTGTCAGCCCCTCCCTGTCCCTGCAGTTCCCTGCTCAGGACAGCTGACCTGGCTCAGGCCGCTCCCCCCTCTCCAAGAGCCCCCAGACCTCTGCTTCTACACTTGGCTCCCTATGTGTCTGTCCCTAGGAATCTTTAACCCAGAACCAAACTGGGATCTCAACAAAGGAAAAAAATTTCTATCAAGCAGAAGACAGGCTGTCTTCCTTTTCTCCTGGAAAAATATACCCCAATCCATCTTCCCATGAGCAGTCTCTACACCATGTGTGCCCTCCCTCAAAATATGGCCCAGTCCTGTGCACAGCACTGAGACCCAGAGGCCATGAGAGTGCTAAAAACAGCTCTCAACATTCCCAGCTCTGAACTGGGTGCCCAAGGCGACCTCACTGTGACCTTGGAACACCTCAACTCCCCTCCTGGGCCTGTTTCCTCCCACTTGTAAAAGGATGAGAGTGGACTAGATGCCATCTTATTCTCTGCCCCCAAGTGAGACAAAATTAGAGAGAGCAACATGCATCAAACTCTGGGAACTCCTGCTGCCCCACACAGGCAGGGCCTTCACTGGAGCCTAACACGGGATTCGTGTTGTGGAGGCAACCTGGGGCAGGTGCATAATGGGGCAAGACGCTGGGGCTAAATCCTGTGAAGAATGATAATCTGGTCCAGGCCCCAGGCCTGACCCTTTCGGAGGCCGTTTACACACGCTTGGGGTCCCAGCGCCCACTGGAGGACAAGGGCACATTCTTCAAGCAGAATCAACCATGCAGAGCCCCAGGAAGTCCGGGGGTTGGGGGAGTCTATTGCCCTGACACCCAGCAGGCAGGGCGTGCCACCACTCCCCCATCGTCCCTCCCTCGGGTCTCCTCCCCAGGCCCTGCAGGACCCAGTCCACGAGGGTGGGTTGAGCAGGCCCTAGACAGGCCTCTGACCTCTGGCTCCAGTCCAAAGGGAAAGTCCAAGGACCCAGGCTTGGGGCCTCCCTCCCCACCGGCCGCAGGGAAGGGCAGGTGGGCCACCTCCACGTGCCCTCACCCAGGGGTCAGGTTAGTTCCTTGACCCTCCACCTCAACCAGGGACCCCCACCCCACCAGCAAGCCCAGGGCTTCACACTTATGGACGACTCCAGGACAGAGGCAGCTCCGGGACACCTGGGGAACAGCTCAGCTTGGAAACCCATAGGGCCCCCCGAAACCTCAGGGACTTCACACCCAAGCACTGCTGCCACCCCCAGGAGTTCTCTAGGGCCTTCCTCACACCTCCAGCACCGCCCCTGCCTAGAAGGTCCCCCGGGTCGGGGGCTGCTCACCCCCAGGGGTCTTCCGGTCATGGGCTTCGATCCCAGGGCCTTCGGGTTGAGATCCTACGAACCGGTGGCCTCACCCCGCTCATCCCCTGACCCGGGCTCCCTGGTCCCCCAACCCCCGGCTCCCCAGTCCCCCCGACCCCTGGTCCCCCA
>NW_007726711.1:79725-92594 GCF_000696425.1 Galeopterus variegatus
AGATCCTACGAACCGGTGGCCTCACCCCGCTCATCCCCTGACCCGGGCTCCCTGGTCCCCCAACCCGCGCGTCCCCAGTCCCCCCGGCTCCCCAGTCCCCCTGACCCCCAGCTCCCCAGTACCCCCGACCCCGGCCCCTCCTCACAAGTCAAAGAGTCTCCGCAGACGCCGGGCAGCACAAGCGCCAGCAGCACGAGCAGCGCGGCTGCCATGTCGCCGTCCGCATTCCGCCTCCAGTCGCTGCCACGGCCGCCGCTCTCTAAGAACCGTGCTAGGGAGGCCGAGAGACGGCGGCGGCGGGCACGGCGGCACGTGACTCCGGCGTGCGCGCTCCCAGCCTGGAGAGGCGCGTCCCGGCGTTGCTAGGATACGGGGGCGGGGCCTGCCAGGAAGGGCGGAGCCTGGTGCGTTTCTAACCCGGTTCTTTCAAAAAGTTACAAACTAACAAGGAACTACACTCTGAAGAGTGGTCACAGTGTCGTCAATTGTGTGAAGGTGAGAAAGCAAAATAAAAGAATGTTAAAAACGGGTGGAAATGGTAAACTTTATTTATTTTTTATTTTATTTCATTTTTTTAAAAAGATGACCGGTAACGGGATCTTAACCTTTGGCTTCGTGTTATCAGCACCACGCTCTCCGAGTGAGCCACAAGCCAGCTCACTTGTAAACTTGTATATTACTTATACTTCATATTATATTACTTATATTACTTATACTTTTAGTATAAGTAATACTTAAGTCACGGGAGAGAGCGCTAATAAAAATACCTCGATGGCAGTTAAAATTGAATCTCAGAGAATGAGTAAGTTTCACAGGATAAGCATCTTCTGCAATATTTACATAGTTATACAAAAAAAGTTAACAAGGTCAAGGGTTCGGGTTCAATACTGGCCAGCTGCCAAAAACAAAAATAATAAAAAATATATATATAAAGAAAGTGTATTAGTCCGTTTCGGTTGCTTATTAACAGAATACCTGAAACTGGGTAATTTGCAATGAAACAATATTTATTGCTTGCATTTTCGGAGGCTGGAAAGTCAAGAGTCCAGGGAACAGATCTAGTCAGGGCCTTGTTCGTGGTGACTCTGCACAGTGATGCAGAATATCACTTGGCAAAATGGCAGAAGCAGAGAGACACTAACCTCCTCACTGGCTCTCCTTTTAAAGCCCTCAGAACCATGCCCATGACCACCATTAAACCATCAATGGATTAATCCATTTACTAGGGCGTGGTCCTCACAATCTAATCACCTCTTCAATACCCCACCTTTCAATGACCATAATAGGATCTCCCACCCTCTGAACACTGTCAGTGGGGATTAAGCCTCAATGAACTTCGGGGGGACATCTAATCCACAACAGAAAGTGTTCACTATTCATCTGAAATTCCAGTTCAAGTGGTCACCAGTCCCATATTTTGTCTGGCAACCCTACCCCACTTTTACAACAAATGCCTAAACAAATGATAGTGCAAAAACAGGGTGATGGGGCCAGCCCGTGGCTCACTTAGAACAGTGTGCTGCTGAGAACACCAAGGCCACGGGTTCAGATCCCTATATAGGGATGGCAGGTTAACTCACTTGGGAGAGCGTGGTGCTGACAACACCAAGTCAAGGATTAAGATCCCCTTACAGGTTATCTTTAAACAACAACAACAACAACAAAAAAAAAAACAGGGTGATGTACCTTTCTGGCCTTGGATTAGAAAATGGTTTCTTAGATAACACCCCAGAAGCACAAGCAACAAATAAAAAAATAAACTGGACTTCATCAAAATAAAAAATTTTCGGCCTTCACAAGTTGAATTTGTGAAAACACAATCCATAGAATGAGAGAAAATATTTGCAAATCCTATATCTGATAAGGGACTTATATCTAGAATATATAAAGAGCACTTACAAGTCAATAAAAAGACAACCTGATTAAAAAATGGGCAAAGGATCTGAATACACATTTTGTCAAAGAAGATATAGGAACGGTCTGTAAACACATGAGAAGATGCTCAGCATCATTATCCATCAGGGAAATGCAAATCAAAACCTCAGTGAGACACCACCTCACACCACACACTGAAGCACAGAGAAGTTAAGTTATTTGACAAGGGTCACACAGCAGCAAAACCAAGACTCAGACTCAGGCAGTCTGGCCCCACAGCGTGTTGCCTCCACCTTCTCTGTGCTCTGCTCAAAGTGCCCGGCCGGCCCCTTACTCCTCAGCCAGCGTCCTTTGGTCGTAACCCTCCCTCTGCACAGCATGAGTTTTAACTCTGGAGTCAGCCCCACCCGAGCTCCACCTCCATGTTTGCTACTTACTAGCTGTGTAATCTTGATCGAGTTATTCATTAGGTCTAGTCCTCAGTTTCCTCATCTGTAAGATAGGCTTAATTCTATTTCACAGACTTCCTGTAAGAGTTAGTTGAGCTGATGTGCATAAAATGCCTGACGTGTAGTAGGCATTCGATACCAGTCCTATTAGGTGTCTCATTACATACTGTTCACCCCTGGACTAGAGGAACAATCTTTTCCTGAGACCGATAAGCCAGCAGGGTTACTGGCAGGCACATGTTTTGTGTGTACATTTATCGTTTCTGGGGACAGAGTCCATAGCTTTTATCATATAGAAAGACTGTGATGCCAGATGCTGGTAAGTGTGTGGAGCAACTGCATCTCATGTACTGTGACATGTGGGATGGAAATGGCACAACCGCTTCAGAAAAACATTTGACAGTTTTCTGTAAAATGCATTTCATTCCTAGGAATTTACCCATGAGGAATAAAATCATGTTCACAAAAGGACTTGAAGAAGAATGCTAATAGCCGCTTTATTCATAAAAGTAGAAACTGGAAACAGCTCAGGTGTCTATCAATAGGAAAAGGACAGACAAGCTGGGTGTAGCCATATAGCGGCACAGGACTCACGAACAGGCTGGGCCGGTGGCCTGTGGCCCCGCTGCTCCACTCGGAGGCCGAGGGTCACTGGAGCCAGGAGTTCTGAGCTGCAGGGTGCCATGCCATCGGGCATCCACACTAGGCAAACTCCTCGGAGCAGGGACCACCCAGTTGACCAAAGAGGGGTGACCTGGGTACTGTGGCAGGAAGGCGGGCAGGTCTGGGGCAGGTTCCCTCCTGAGAGATTGATCAAAGGGGACATTTCCCCCTAGATTCCCCCCCATGAGATCAGCGTTGGAGACACCATCACCTTCCTCAAGCAGGTTTCCAACTTTTCTCTCCTCCAAGTGGCCTCCTGCTGTTCTAGTTCATGCACGCAGGCCTGCCTGGTCCTCCCGACCAGACAGAAGTGCAGAGCTGGTCAGAGCCAGGGCAAGAAGGAGGCTGTGGGCTGCCGGGCACCTCGGCTGGGCTCCCCTGAAAGCTGGGCCGCATGCCCGCCATTCCCTGTGGCAGGCTCATCCTATCGATGTCAGGGCTGTGGGCACACCCAAGCGCCTAGCCAGGTTCGGGGGCAGCAGGATCACCAAGGGCAGGCTCAGTTTTCTGTCTCCTTGCATGCCCAGGGCCTGCAGCCTGCCTGCTGATTTTTGTGTGTCTTATTAGGTCTCAGGGACTCCTGAGGCCCGGGTGAGCCTCAGGGGTGGGGTCCACCCCACTCTGCAGAGGGACCTTATCCCTTAACTGAGGCTGTGCTGGGGGGTCTCAGCCTGGCTGGGAGAGATCAGGCCACTGTTGCCTCCAGAAAAATTGAGGAAGGGCCTTCCCTGGGTGTACTCCCTGCCCTTGAGCCCACCTGGCCCCCTCCTGCACCCGGCACCTCTCTGTTCCATGAATTAGCCCAGTTCATGGTGGGGGGTTGGGGCTGAATTGTTCTCTCCCCTTGGCAACCCGGGCATGTTTAGCAGGGCGGGCAGCTCCTAACTCAACAGGGAGAGTTAATCTGGTGATGGGGCACACTGGCCCTGGAGGGGTGGGTGGGGATCCACGCAGGCCAGAGCCACCTCATCCCCCTCGCAGGGCCCTGTTCAGCTGAGCTTTGTGCTGGAGGAACGTGCTCCATTCTCCTCATCCAGCCTGGCTGTGTGATGGTAGCTCCGCCGTGTGTGTGTGTGTGTGTGTGTGTGTGTGTGTGTGTGTGTGTGTGTGTGTGTGTGTGCGCGCGCGCGCACGTGCGTCTGTGTGCGAGTGTTTGTGTGCATGTGTGTGATGGGAATTCCCGGCATCTTCAGGCAGAAGACCCCTTCACTCGCTACAGTCACAGGATGGAGTGACCCCTGCCCAGGGCCCAGAGCTGGAACTGACTCTGCAGAAGCAGGCAGAGGTGCCCACGTGCCCGCGTCTCCGAGCCCAGGCCAGGCCTAGAGAGCAGGGCTGATTGGGTTCACTCATTTAAACCTGTGTGACTCCTGAGCAGCTGCAGGCCACCCGCACGCCCTCCACACCTCTTCTCCACAACTCCATAGCAGGGATAGCCCTCCCATGACTAGTGCTCCCCCTGGGGCTTTGGCTTCAGCTGCAAAGCAAGGAGAATCTTAGGCATCTCCAGGGTCCCTCTTCGCCCCCAGCTCTGAAATCCTGCCTGCAGGCGCCAATCCACAGCTGATCCTGGGCCTCTTGTGTGCTACGGCTGTTCCATTTGAACTTTGCTGCTTGAGGGACTCCAGTCTCAGGCCATGTTTGTTTCCATTGTGAAAAAGAGCCAGTTGCAAAAAAACTTCTCCCCCATGGCATGGACAGGGTAGAAGGTAGTAAATGAGAGAAGAGCCAAGCTTGGCAAGAGCTATACCCAGGAACTGGGGTGGGAGGGAGGGTGGGGAGAGGGGCTGGGGCCCGGCACCCCTCCTGGTGGAGGTGACCCAGGCACTACCTCTGAAAGTCCAGAGACATCCGACACTCACCTTAGGACTCAGTTCTGTGATGTTAAAATACCCCATTCCTCCAATCTTTTGGTTAAGCCTGCCCTGCCAGTAAGGGCCTCCCTCGAATGGCTTGCCTCAGGGCCTGCTTGGCCAGCCCTCCCACTAAGAGTGCCGTTGGCCTTTTCTGGCCTACCACTATGGGCCGCCCTGGCCAGATCTGCTGCTAATGACCCCACTGCCACTGGCCTGCCTCAGGGCACCTGTTTTAGTCCATTTTGTGTTGCTTTAACAGAATACTTGGAACTGGGTTCCAAAAACAGTGACCCAGGGGTCTCACATTGCAAGATGCTGGAAGTAGAGAAAGCAGAAACAGACAGACTCCCATGTGCTCTTCTTTTAAAGCCCTCAGAACCATACACCTGACCACCATTTTTAATCAATACAATTGGGCATGGTCTGCCCAGACCCCCAAAACTCATGTCCTTTTCACATGCAAATACAGTTATTTCATCCCCACAGTCTTAACTTGTTTCAACTCATGAGTCCAAAGTTCAAAGGCCCATCTTTGAAATCAATACAATTTATCTATTTCCAAAATACAATAGTGGGACAAACATCGGGTACATACTCCCATTCCAAAAGGGAGAGATAGACCAAAAGAAAGGGGTATTGGGTTCTGAGCAAGTCCAAAATCCAGCAAGGCAGGCATTAAATCTCAAAGATGGTGAATCATCTACCTTGAGTCGATGTTCCATGTTCTCGGCATGCTGGTGTGGGGGTTGGGTCCCTAAATCCTTGGGCAGCTCTGCTCCTATGGCTTTCCTGGTTGCAGGCCACACTTCAGCAATCCCAGGCTGCTGAGGTCTCCCATGGGTCACAGGTCTCCATGGCAGTCCTGCTCTCATGGCCCCACTGGACATGGTGCTGATGGAGTTTCTCTGCTGAAACTCCGACCCCACGTTTCCACTTGGCATTGCTTTAGCAAAGGCTGTCTGCAGTGACTCTGTCCCGGTGACAGATCTCTCCCTGGGCCCCCAGACTTTTCCATATCTCCTTTGAAATCTGGGTGGAGGCTGCCAAGCCTTCTGAGCTCAGGCATTCTGTGAACCGGAAGACCCAACACCTCGTGAACTCCACCAAGGCTTCTGGCTTGTATTTTCCAAAGCTGTGGGTCCAACCACAGCTGGGGGTCAATTTAGCCACAGCTGGAGCAGCCAAAGCAGCCAGGGTGCTGGTGCTAGAAGCAGTTTCCCAAGCTGGCCCTGAGCAGTGAGCCCGTGGAGGGCTCCTCAAGCAGTTCGCCAAGACAATTTTGTCTCTGTTGATCTTTGGGTCTGAAATGGAAGAGGTAGCTCCAGTGCCTTCTGCAATGCCTTCAGGGCCTTTTTCTCCTTCTCTTGATAATCCCATTCTTTTGTGTTAATCTTCTTAGTACCACTGAATTTTTCTTCTGAAAATGCTCTCTTCTTCTCTACCACATGGCCAGGTTGCAAATTTTCCAAATCTTTACACTCTGCTTCCCTTCGAAGTTCTGGCTTTATGTCATGCCGTTGCTGCCATAACTCAGAGCAGGCTCCTACAAGTAGCCATGCAGCTCCCTTAATGTTTTGCTGCTTTGAAATTTCTTCCACAAAATACTCTGGTTCAGGGCCAGCCCAGTGGCGCACTGCTGTAGTGCGCCGCTTGGGAAGCACGGCAGCGCTCCCGCTGAGGGTTCAGATCCCACATGCAGACCGGTTCCCGCTCACTGGCTGGGCAAGGCGCGGGGCAACGCCGAGGGTTGCGATCCCGTTGCTGGTCCCGGTCCGGTACGGGGGTGACACTGAGGGTTGCGATCCGTTGCCGGACACGGAAAAAGACAAAAAAAAAAAAAAAATACTCTGGTTCACAGCTCTTAAGTTCCAACTTCCACACAGTCCTAGGGCACGGACACAATGCCGCCAAGTTCTTGGCCAGTTCACAGCAAGGGTGATCTTTGCCCCAGTTTCCAATAAACTGTTTATTTCTATCAGAGACCTCCTTCAAATGATCCTTACTGTCCATATTTCCATAAGCATTCTGCTCACCACCATTAAGCAGTCTCTAAGACATTCCAAGCTTTCCCTCCTCATTTTGTCTTCTTCTGAGTCCTCCAAACTCCTCCAAACTCTGAACACCCAGTTCCGAAGCCATTTCCACATTTTCAAGTGTCTGTTACAAGCAGCAGCCCACTCCTGGTACCAATTTTCTGCGGCTATAACAGAATACTTGGCACTAAGGGCCTCCATGGCCAGTTCTACTATTCTGAGCCCCCTTGCTGCTAACAGCCCCCCTCCTGCTAAGGGCCTCCCTGGCCTGGCCTGGCACTAAGAGGCCCAGTGGTCTTGCCTGTCCCTAGGGTCCCCTGCACTGGCCTGCGACTAAGGACCCTATTGGATGGGCTGGCCTGCGATTATGGCTCCCCTGACCAGGCAGGCCTACCCCAAGTGCCCGCTAACCTGACATGGCCTGTTCGTAGGGAAGCCCTGGCCCTGCCTGGCCTGTCCCAACAGCTTCCCTAGCCTGGCCCGGGATGTCACTAGGACACTGCTGGCCTGGCCCAGCAGGGTTCAGAGCCAAGGACCCCCTGACATCTCCTGGGCTGTCCCCAGGGCCCTTCTGGCCTGTACTTGTCCAGCACTATGGGCCACCTCTGTCCTGTCCTGGTGCTACACATACACCCCACCAGGTTTGCCTTCCACTAAGTGCTCCCATGGTCTGGACTGAACCTAGGGCCCCCGTGTCCTCACCTGCCACTAAGGGCTGCCCTGGCTGCTAGGCTGGCAAGGGCTTCCCCCTGCTATTGGCCAGCCTGCCTTGGCCTGCCCAAGGATCCTACTGGTTGTTCTGCCATACAGCCCCCCTTTACTGGTCTGCCTCTAGCAGACCACAGCCATAAGGGCCACCCTGCCACTAAGGCCACCACTGCCCCTAAGTGCCCCACACGACTGGACTGTTCCTGGGCAACGTTGGCCTGTCTTGGTGCTAAGAGCTCCTTGGCTTGCCTCTCTAAGAGATCCCCTGCCATGGCTTTCCCTGCCACTAAGGGCCCTCTTTGAATGGCCTGGTCCATGGTCCCCTTGGCCTGCTTACTGCTATAGGCCCCCTGACCTTGCCTGCCTGTGTGTAAGAGACCCCCTGGACTGGCATGGGCTGACCTGTGGGTCTCTTACAGGCAGACAAGGTCAGGCCAGGACAGACCTGAGTCAGGTCCAACCAGTGGGTCTCTTCTCTACACCTGGTCAGGCTCACCTATAGTGGCAGTGGGGCCCATAGCAGGCCTGGCTAGGGACCGTTAGTGGCAGGCCAGGAAAGTCCAGGGGCACCGTTAATGGCAGGACAGGACAAGTGAGACCAGGGTGTCTCTTAGAGGCAGGCCAGCCTGGGGGGCCCTGGGGGGGGACTTTCTTTCTCTCTTGGGGGCCGAAGGGGAGGTCAGGCCAGGGCATCCTGCCTGTTAGTGGCAGGGCAGGCCAGGAGGGACATAGGTGGGCTAGAAGAAAAAAGGAAACATAGAAAGAAAGAAGAGAGAGAAAAACAGACCCCGAAGAAAGAAGGAAAGGCAAGAAGAAACGAAGGAAAGAAGGAATGAAGGAAATAAAAAAAGAAGAGCCCCCAAAGAAAAAAATGAAGAAAGACAGATGCAAGGAAGGAAAGAAAGAAAAGGCAGGCAGGCAGGCAGGAAGGAAGGAAGGAAGAAAAGAGCCCCCCTAGTCCCCACTGGTCTGCACTGACCTGCCTCTAACTAGTGCCCTGTTTTGGCCTGGCCTAGCCTGGCCTTCCAGTAAGGGCTCTCCTGGCCTGAGGTCCCCTAGGGCTCCCAAGAAAGAAAAGAAAGAGAAAGAAAAAAAGAAAGGAAGGAAGAAGGAAAGAAAGAAGGAAGGAAAGAAGGAAAGAAGGAGAGAAAGAAAGATGGAAAGAAGGAAAGAAAGAAAGAAGGAAAGAAGGAATAAAAGAAAGAAGAAAGAAATAAGAGAAAGAAAAGAAAGAAAGGAACGAAAGAAAGGAAAGAAGTAAGGAAGGATTGTAGGGAAGGACAGAAAGGAAAGAAGAAAGAGCTGCCAAATAAATAAAGAAGGAAAGAAGGAAGGAAACAGGGGAAGGGAAGGGAGGGTTCAGGGAAGGTTAAGGGAGGGGTAAGGGAAGATTAAGGGAATATTAAGGGAGTGTTAAGGGGAGGTTAAGGGAAGGTTGAGGGAAGGTTAACGGAGGGTAACGGGAAGGTGAGGGAAGGTTAACGGAGGGTAACGGGAAGGTGAGGGAAGGTTAGGGAGGGTTAAAGGAAGGTTAGGGAAGGTTACGGGAAGGTTAGCGAAGGCTAGCGAAGGTTAGGGAAGGTTAGTGAAGGGAGGAAGGAGGGGAGGAAGGAAGGAAAAGAGAGAAAGAGCCCCCCTAGGGTCCCCTTGGCCTGACCTGGTCTTCCTCTAAGAGAGCCCCTGGCCTCACCTGTCCTGCCATTAAGGGCACCTCTGGCATTTCCTGGCCCGCCACTAAGGGCTTCCCTGGCCAGGCCTTTTAATGGCCCCATTGCCACTAAGGGCGGGCCTAGGCAGGCCTGCACCAGAGCCCCGTTGCCTCAGACCCAACCTGGCCTGGCCTGGCCTTTCCTTACGATCCTGCAGGCCTGACCTGGACTGGCACTATGGGCCTGTCTGTCCCAGCCTGGCCCAGATCTAAGGACCTGGGCTGTCCCCAGGGCCCTTCTGGCCTGTGCTGGCCTAGCACTATGGGCCACCTCTGTCCCGGCCTGGTGCTACGGGTACCCAGGCCAGGCCTTGTCTTTTACTAAGTGTTCCCATGACCTGGCCTGACCCCAGGGCCCTTGTGCTCTCACATGCCACTAAGGGCTGCCCTGGCTCCTAGGCTGCCAAGGGCCTCTTACTGCTGTTGGCCAGCCTGGCTTGGCTTGGCCTGCCCACAGAACCCATCGGTTGTTCTGCCATATGGCCCACCATTACTAGTCTGCCCCTAGCAGACCACAGCCTTAAGGGCCACCCTGCCACTAAGGCCACCACTGCCCCTAAGTGCCCCACACGACTGGACTGTTCCTGGGCAACGTTGGCCTATTTTGGTGCTAAGAGCTCCTTGGCTTGCCTCTCTAAGAGATCACCTGCCATGGCTTTCCCTGCCACTAAGGGCCCTCTTTGAATGGCCTGGTCCATGGCCCCCTTGGCCTGCTTACTGCTATAGGCCCCCTGACCTTGCCTGCCTGCGTGTAAGAGACCCCCTGGACTGGCATGGGCTGACCTGTGGGTCTCTTACAGGCAGACAAGGTCAGGCCAGGACAGACCTGAGTCAGGTCCAAACAGTGGGTCTCTTCTCTACACCTGGTCAGGCTCACCCATAGTGGCAGTGGGGCCCATAGCAGGCCTGGCCAGGGACCGTTAGTAGCAGGCCAGGAAAGTCCAGGGGCACCATTAATGGCAGGACAGGACAAGTGAGACCGGGGTGTCTCTTAGAGGCAGGCCAGCCTGGGGGGCCCTGAGGGGACTTTCTTTCTCTCTTGGGGGCCGAAGGGGAGGTCAGGCCAGGGCATCCTGCCTGTTAGTGGCAGGGCAGGCCAGGAGGGACATAGGTGGGCTAGAAGAAAAAAGGAAACATAGAAAGAAAGAAGAGAGAGAGAGAAAAGCAGACCCTAAAGAAAGAACGAAAGGCAAGAAGAAATGAAGGAAAGGAGGAATGAAGGATAGAAAAAAAGAAGAGCCCCCAAAGAAAAAAATGAAGACAGATGCAAAGAAGGAAAGAAAGAAAGAAAAGGCAGGCAGACAGGCAAGAAGGAAGGAAGGAAGAAAAGAGCCCCCTTAGTCCCCCCTGGTCTGCACTGACCTTCCTCTAACTAGCCCCCTGTTCTGGCCTGGCCTAGCCTGGCCTTCCAGTAAGGGCTCTCCTGGCCTACTGTCCCCTAGGGCTCCCAAGAAAGAAAAAAAAGAAAGAAGAAAGAAAAGAAAAGAAAGAACGAAAGAAAAAAGAAGAAAGAAGAGAAAGAAAGAAAGATAAGAAAGAAAAGTAAAAAAGAAAGAAAAGAAGGAAGAAAGAAAAAGAAAGAGAGAGAGAGAAAGAAGGAAGGAAGGATTGAAGGAACAAAAGAAGAAAGCAAAGAAAGAAAGAAAGAGCTGCCAAATAAATAAAGAAAGAAAGAAGGAAGGAAACGGGAGGGGAAGGGAGGGTTAAGGGAAGGTTAAGGGAGTGGTAAGGGAAGATTAAGGGAAGGTTAGGGAATGTTAGGGAGGATTAAAGGAAGGTTAGGGAAGGTTAGCAAAGGTTAGCAAAGGTTAGTGAAGGTTAGTGAAGGGAGGAGGGAGGGGAGGAAGGAAGGAAAAGAGAGGGAGCCCCCCTAGAGTCCCCTTGGCCTGACCTGGTCTTCCTCTAAGAGAGCCCCTGGCCTCACCTGTCCTGCCACTAAGGGCACCTCTGGCGTTTCCTGGCCTGCCACTAAGGGCTTCCCTGGCCAGGCCTTTTAATGGCCCCATTGTCACTAAGGGTGGGCCTAGCCAGGCCTGCACCAGAGACCCACTGCCTCAAACCCACTCTGGACTGGCCCGGCTTATACGATCCTGCAGGCCTGACCTGGGCTGGCACTATGGCCTGTCTGTCCCAGCCTGGCCCAGATCTAAGGATCTGGGCTGTCCCCAGGGCCCTTCTGGCCTGTACTGGCCCAGCACTATGGGCCACCTCTGTTCTGGCGTGGTGCTATGGGTACTCCGGCCAGGCCTTGCCTTCCACTAAGTGCTCCCATGACTGGACCTGACCCCAGGGCCCCTGTGCTCTCGCATGCCACTAAGGGCTGCCCTGGCTCCTAGGCTGCCAAGGGCCTCTTACTGCTATGGGCCAGCCTGGCTTGGCCTGCCCACAGAACCCATTGGTTTTTCTGCCATATGGCCCACCATTACTAGTCTGCCCCTAGCAGACCACAACCTTAAGGGCCACCCTGCCACTAAGGCCACCACTGCCCCTAACAGCCCCACTTTACAGGCCTGTTCCTGGGCCACGTTGGCCTGTCTTGGTGCTAAGAGCTCCTTAGCTTGCCTCTAAGAGATCACCTGCCATGGCTTTCCCTGCCACTAAGGGCCCTCTTTGAATGGCCTGGTCCATGGCCCCCTTGGCCTGCTTACTGCTATAGCCCCCCTGACCTTGCCTGCCTGTGTGTAAGAGACCCCCTGGACTGGCATGGGCTGACCTGTGGGTCTCTTACAGGCAGACAAGGTCAGGCCAGGACAGACCTGAGTCAGGTCCAACCAATGGGTCTCTTCTCTACACCTGGTCAGGCTCACCCATAGTGGCAGTGGGGCCCATAGCAGGCCTGGCCAGGGACCGTTAGTGGCAGGCCAGGAAAGTCCAGGGGCACCGTTAATGGCAGGACAGGGCAAGTGAGACCAGGGTGTCTCTTAGAGGCAGGCCAGCCTGGGAAGCCCTGGGGGGGACTTTCTTTCTCTCTTGGGGTCCGAAGGGGAGGTCAGGCTAGGGCCTCCTGCCTGTTAGTGGCAGGGCAGGCCAGGAGGGACATAGGTGGGCTAGAAGAAAAAAGGTAAGAAAAGAGAGAGAGAGAGAGAGAGAGAAACAGACCCCAAAGAAAGAAGGAAAGGCAAGAAGAAACGAAGGAATGAAGGAATGAAGGAAAGAAAAAAAGAAAGAGCTCCCAAAGAAAAACATGAAGACAGATGCAAAGAAGGAAAGAAAGAAAGAAAATGCAGGCAGACAGGCAGGCAGGAAGGAAGGAAGAAAAGAGCCCCCCTAGTCCCCCCTGGTCTGCACTGACCTTCCTCTAACTAGCGCCCTGTTCTGGCCTGGCCTAGCCTGGCCTTCCAGTAAGGGCTCTCCTGGCCTGAGGTCCCCTAGGGCTCCCAAGAAAGAAAAGAAAGAAAGAAAGAAAGAAGAAAAGAAAAGAAAGATAAGAAACAAAAGAAGAAAAGGAAGGAAGGAAGAAAGGAAGAAAGAATGAAAGGCAGGAAGGAAGGAAGGAAGAAAGATAGGAAGGAAGGAAGGAAGGAAGGAAGGAAGGAAGGAAGGAAGGAAGGAAGGAAGGAAGAAAGAAAGAAAGAAA
>NW_007726711.1:92604-103637 GCF_000696425.1 Galeopterus variegatus
CCAGCCGCCAAAAGAAAAGAAAGAAAGAAAGAAAGAAAGAAAGAAAAGAAAGATAAGAAACAAAAGAAGAAAAGGAAGGAAGGAAGAAAGGAAGAAAGAATGAAAGGCAGGAAGGAAGGAAGGAAGAAAGATAGGAAGGAAGGAAGGAAGGAAGGAAGGAAGGAAGGATTGAAGGAAGGTAAGAAAGGAAAGAAGAAAGCAAAGAAGAAAGCAAAGAAGAAAGCAAAGAAAGAAAGAGCCCCCAAATAAAGAAGGAAAGGAAGGTAGGAAACAGGGGAAAGGGAAGATTAAGGGAATGTTAAGGGAAGGTTAGGGAAGGTTAAGGAAAGGTTAAGGGAAGGTTAACGGAGGGTAAAGGGAAGGTTAGGGAATGTTAGGGAGGGTTAAAGGAAGGTTAAGGAAGGTTAGCGAAGGTTAGGGAAGGTTAGTGAAGGGAGGCGGGAGGGAGGAAGGAAGGAAAAGAGAGAAAGAGCCCCCCTAGGGTCCCCTTGGCCTGACCTGGTCTTCCTCTAAGAGAGCCCCTGGCCTCACCTGTCCTGCCATTAAGGGCACCTCTGGCATTTCCTGGCCCGCCACTAAGGGCTTCCCTGGCCAGGCCTTTTAATGGCCCCATTGCCACTAAGGGCGGGCCTAGGCAGGCCTGCACCAGAGCCCCGTTGCCTCAGACCCAACCTGGCCTGGCCTGGCCTTTCCTTACGATCCTGCAGGCCTGACCTGGACTGGCACTATGGGCCTGTCTGTCCCAGCCTGGCCCAGATCTAAGGACCTGGGCTGTCCCCAGGGCCCTTCTGGCCTGTGCTGGCCTAGCACTATGGGCCACCTCTGTCCCGGCCTGGTGCTACGGGCACCCCGGCCAGGCCTTGTCTTTCACTAAGTGTTCCCATGGCCTGGCTTGACCCCAGGACCCCTGTGCCTTCGCATGCCACTAAGGGCTGCCCTAGCTCCTAGGCTGCCAAGGGCCTCTTACTGCTATGACCCAGCCTGGCTTGGCCTGCCCACAGAACCCGTCGGTTGTTCTGCCATACGGCCCCCCTTTACCAGCCTGCCCCTAGCAGACCACAGCCTTAAGGGCCACACTGCCACTAAGGCCACCAATGCCACTAAGTGCCCCACTTGACTGGCCTGTCTCTGGGCCATCTTCGCTTGTCTTGGTGCTAAGAGCTCCCCTGGGATCCCTCTTAGGCTCCTGCAGGCCTCACCTTGCCTGGCAGTATGTGCCTGTCTGGTCTAGCCTGGCCCAGAGCTAAGGACCAGGGCTGTCCCCAGGGCCCTTCTGTCCTGTCCTGGCCTGGCACCATGGGCCACATCTGTCCTGGCCTGCTACAGATGCCCCTGCCTGGGCTTGCCCCCACGAAGTGCTCCCATGGCCTGGCCTGACCCTAGGGCCACTGTGCCCTCACCTGCCACTGAGGGCTGCCCAGACCAAGCATGATGCCAAGGGACTCCTACCGCTAAGGGCCGGCCTGGCCTGTCCTGCCCAGGAACCCTTTGGCCTGGCCTGCCACATGGCCCCCCTTTGCTGGTCTGCCCCTAGTGGACCACTGCCATAAGGGTCACCCTGCCACTAAGGGCAGCCCTACATGCCCTAAATGCCCCCGGGACTGGTCTTTCCAGGGACCACTTGGCCTGTCTTCATGGTAAGTGTCCCCCTGGCCTGCCCAGGCTCTAAAAGACTCCCCTTTCCTTGCCTGGTCTGGCTGGCCTGCCCTAAGTTCTTCCTTGGCCTGTCCAGGCTCTAAAGGCCCCCTGCCCAGGCCTGACCCTAGGGCCCTTGGCCTGGCCTGCCCAAGGGACCAATTTCACTGGTTTTCCCCTAAGGCCCCTGAGACTAGACTACTGGTAAGCGCACCCTGCTGCTTTCTTTTCTCTCTCTGTTTTTTTTTTTTTAATTTTTCTTTGTTTTTTCTTGTCTTTTTGGCAGGGGGAGGGGGGTTCTCTTTTATGGTATTTTTCTTTTTTTCTCTCGTTTGCTTTTCTCTGCTATTTTTATTTTTTTTAAAGATGGCCAGTAAGGGGATCTTAACCCTTGACTTGGTGGTGTCAGCACCACGCTCACCCAGTGAGCTAACCGGCCATCCCTATATGGGATCCGAACCCGGGGCCTTGGTGTTATCAGCACCACACTCTCCCGAGTGAGCCACGGGCCGGCCCATCTGTTATTTTTTTTTTTTTTTTCTATTTTTCTTCTTGTGTTTTTTCTGTTTTTTTTTTTTTTTCTTTTAATTTGTTTTTTGTATTATTCTGTACTATTTTTTTGTTTTCTCCTTTTTTCTGGCACTCTTTTTTGGGTTTTCTTCTTTTTGTTGGGGTTTTGTTTTGGGGCTTTTGGGAATGTTTTCTTGTTTTCATGGGGGGCTTTTGCAGTGGCTTTTCTTCTTTTCATGGGTGGTTTTCTTCTGTTGGATTTTTTTTTCCTTTTCTTTTTAAAAAATTTTTTTTCTAAAAAGATGAGTAGTAGAGGGGATCTTAACCCTTGACTTGTGTTGTCAGCACCATGCTCTCCCAAGTGAGCCAAGGGTCCGAACTGGAGTTTTCTTTTTGTTAGGCTTTTGTTCTATATGGGTTTTTCTTTTTTTTTTTTTTTTTTTTTTTTTTTTTTTTTTTTTTGGGTTTTTTTTTTTTTTTTTTTTTTTTTTCTTCTTCTTCTTCTTTTATGGGTTTTATTTTTTCTTTTTGTTGGGGTTTGCTTATTTGGGAGGGATTTTTTCTTCCTTCTCTTTGCATTCTTTTTGTTGGCGTTGTCTTCTATGGGGGGATTTGTTCCTTTGGTGGGGTTTCTTCTTCATGTTGTGGTTCTCTTCTTTTTGTTGGGGTTTTCCTGCTTGGGGTATTTTCTTCTTGTTGTGGGTGTTTTCTACTTCTTTGTTGTGTTTTCTTTATTTTTGAGGTGTTTTCTTCTTCTTTTGGGTGATTTCCTCTTTGGGGTGTTTTCCTATTTGGTGTGTTTTCTTCTGCTTGGAGTTTTCTTCCTTTGGGTGGTTGTTTTCTCCTTGTTCTAGGTGTTTTCTTCCTATGTTAGGTATCTTCTGCTTGGAGTTTTCTTTGGGGTGTTTTCCTATTTGGTGTGTTTTCTTCTGCTTGGAGTTTTCTTCCTTTGGGTGGTTGTTTTCTCCTTGTTCTAGGTGTTTTCTTCCTATGTTAGGTATTTTCTTCATTTATGGGTGTCTTGTTCTTCTTTTGAGTGTTTTCTCCCTTTGGGTGTTTTCTAATTCTTTGTAGTTTCTTGTCTTTTTGTTTGTTTTCTGATTTTTTTTTTTTTCTTTTCTGTCCCAACTTCTCAGCCAGCTCCGTCTTCTCATGCTGCCCCGAGTGCAGTGCACTGGGGACCTCCACGTTCTAATTGGTCTGGATGGAGAGAAGCAATCAGTGGCCTCCTGATGCCACTGGAGACCCACGGCACAGGGAAGGGGGCACAGGGCACTGGCTCACAGGTGCCTTCGGAGGTACCATTTCATGTGAGGTCTCCAGCACCCCAGTTCACAGGTGGGGAAACAAAGGCCCAGGGGGCGAGTGTGGAACGGAGGCTGGCAGGGCGGGTGGCACACCAGGCTGATGAAGCCAGTCTACAGCTCAGCCAGCTGCTCCTGGAGCTCACGGGCCTGGGACAGCACACAGCTGCTGGTGGCATGGTGGCACTGGGTGCCCTCCAGCACCTGCCTGTGCTACTTGCCTCAGAGCCCAGCAGCCCACTCCAGCTCCAGCAGCTGGTCCTCCTGCTCCCAGTTCAGGTGGCTCAGACTCTCATTTTTCTTTATCTGAGCCTGGAGCTGACCTACCAGGCTCTCCAGCTGCTTCTGTAGCTGCTCAGCCTCCACCTGCAGCCCCCGTTCTTCCTTGCTGGGCCCTGCTGGAGGCTCTGGGGTTGGAGGCTCAGCTGAGAAAGGAAATGGATGATGAGGGATTCTGGCCTCTGGAGTTGCGCAAAACCCTCTTCTTGACCCACAGCTAATTCAGCCTCGCCCAGACCATGGCTTCTTGTCTAATCATTCCTCATGCCCAGATGATGGTCGATCATTCAAACCACTTTCAAATAGAGTTCTTCACAATCTCATTCTCAAGATAACTATGGGTAGCTGACAATGGGCACCCCACCCCTCTTTGCAGATGGGGACACTGAGGCTCAGGCGAGCAGACTTGCCATCTGCTGGCGCACACCTATTTCTCTTCCCCCACCTGCTCCCAGGACACACCAGCCCCAGATTACCTGTCCACCTGCTTACATTGGCCTAACAGGTCTCTGGCTCCTGGACCTGACTCAGGCCATGCTCTTCCCTTGAAGCGTGCACCTGCCCAGAGCATAGGGGGTGAGCCACGGAGGGAGCAGCCGTAGAATGGACAGGCTGTCACCTCCCTCTCTACCTCACCCCCATAAAACCAAAACCCTGTGCTGCAGCTGCTCACTTGTTGTGGCAGGAGCTTGGATGTCTCAAGCTTCTTCATCTGGAGCTATAAGGCTGCCTTCTCCATCACAAGGACCTGAAGCTTCCTCTTCAGTTGGGACTGGTGACACTTGTGGTCCTCATTGTTGTTCCTGTAGCCAGAGGTGGAGGAGAATGGAAAGAACAAGGAACAGAAAAGACCACTTTGGTTATCAGTGCACTGACTTTGCCTCACAACCAGAGGATCATGGCATGGGACAGGGGCCCGAGAGACTAAGAGTCACAAGTGCCAGACAGTGGACATGAATTGCCTGAGGCTACACATGAATCACTGGCACACCTGGGGCCAGAGCTTGGCTCTGCACATGTTGAAACCTGTGTGTCCCCCTCATTGTGCTCACCTGTACCCTCCCACCTCCCACTACATTGACTGCGCTGAGGCCCCCAGACCTGCCATCCACTGTCCCCCTCCTACTTCTTGTCCTCCCAGTGCTGGTGGAGAGCATCTCGCTCTTTCTTCACATCACAGTAGGACTGCAAATGCAGAAAGGTGAAATCAGGATTTCACAGGGAGAAGATGTAGTTGGGGCACACTAACATCAACACCTTCAGCAACCATTGTGCAGTGACATTTCCTCCCCTGAATCACACTTGAAATCTTTTTCAAGCATTTCCCAGCCCGTGTTCTCAGTTGGTCCCACTAAGACCTCAGTAAGGGTGGAAGAGGCAAGGAAATAGATCTGATTTACAGCTGGCTGACAGAGGCCCAGGGATACCGGGTCATGTTGTCATTGTTATGACTGTCATCACCATCATTTGACTGTGTATGGAGTGCGTCATCAGGCACCATGCTAACAATGCACTGAATCCTCACAACCACCATAGGAGGCAGTTACTATTACTATCTCCATTTTGTAGATCAAATAAAGTATTATAGGTTAACTGCTAACATCGCTTACAGCTGGGATGTGAACATCCAGGTCTATCTAATTCTCTAAGGCCATTTTTCCCCTGGGGGTAGAGGTGCAAGCGTGAGGGCAGGTGGCTGGACTCACCCTCTCTGCCTCCTTCTGTTGTGCAGAGACAATGGTCAGACTCCACTGCAGCTCTTTTATCTGCACTCAAGTGAGCACAGGCAGCTTGCCAGATGTTCACACTCCCCTGGAATGACAGAGGTCAGGATGGAGCCCAAAGTACTCCCCCAAAGGCCTGCCAAGGCACCAGGTTGAGGGAGGAAGGGTGCCCAGATTCACACCTGCTTTCTGCCAGACCCCATGGTGAGTGTCAGCCAGGGCTCTCTCTAACTGTGCCTTCTTGGATATTAAGACGTCAGTGGTCTGAATCTGAGCCTTTGGGAGAAAAGCCAAATGGATGCTGAGAGAGGGAAAGGAAGGTTCTCCAGGGGACATGAGGGACGCCATATAGTCCACTCACCTGCAGTTGTTCCTGCAGGGAGTTCACTTGCTGACACCTACTCTCCTGCGGTAGGAAGAAGAAAGAAACATCTCTTACCAGGGAGGCAGAGATGCAGCAGCAAGGGACAGGACCCCGGATTGCCAACAATGGCCCAGGACAGGCCCACCAGTGAGGCCAGATTCTCAGGGACCTTGTGGGGCTGAGGGTGGGGTGCAGGGGTTTAGGCTTCTCCAGGTTGGGAGTGGGCATGACCAGCCTGCAGCCTCTCCATCTGAGTCTTTCCCCAAACCCATCAGACATGGAATGAGCGAACAAAGAAATCATGTTCCTCTTTCCTGTTGATCCAGAGTTTCCTGGTGCTTTTTTTTTTTTTTTTTTTTTTTCCATGTGGAGAATCACAGAAAAGTGACTGAAGTTGTCCCCCTCAGCTCCATTCCCCAGACCAGAGTGGTGGGCAGGGGACAGGAATGGATTTTCAAGGAGAAGCTCTCACACCCTATGGGGACGCAAATTGGCAAACTCTCCTCGAAATCCCAAGGAAAGAGAATTTGGATCTTTGTTGGTTTTCACTCACAGCTACAGAGCTGAACATCTGAATCTGGATTCTCTTTAAAGGACAGCCATGGAAACTCCTAGAAATGGAGGCTGAGAAAGGAAAGAGACTACCCTTTTCCCAGCTTGTGATTCACAACAGTGCATGTATTCACCAAAAACCACACACTACGGGACTGGAACTGTTCTTAATAGCAGGGATCCAGGTATGAAAAGGACAGGGAAGATCCCTGTCTCCCTGATGTTTCAAGTGTGCCTAGAAATCTTTCATTCTTAGAGCTGAAAGGGGCCTTTGATACCCTCTAGTTCTATCTCAGGGCACTCAAGCCCTGGCAGGGGAGGTAACTTGTCCAAAACCAAAGACAAAGCAAAGCAGGAACTAAGGCAGGGTGGGAACAGAGGACTTCTGACAACAGTCAGCCTAGTGTTTCCAGCAGAGGGACAGCCCAGGGCACATGTGGCGAGGAGTCAAGCAGGGGTGTCTAGAGAAGAGAGAGGGGGCAGCAACAGAAAGAGCCATGCCGCCTGGTCTGGGGTCCCTCCTGCTGAGAACTAGGCCCCCGAGCACCCCATTTTCCCTTGGCACAGGAACCCCCAGCCCCTTTTCTTCTGATCCCCAAGGGGAAATTGGAGCCCAGGATTGGCCATGTGGAATCAGGGGACCTCACTGGACTCTTACCAATTCCTGGATAATGCTCCTTCGACATTTGTTTTCTATATAGCTGGAGTACCAGGCTACTGCCAGATCTAGGCATCTGCTCTGAGGCACGTGCAGAGAGGAGGAGGTGGAAGAGGTCTGGGGGAGAGGTAGAGACAGCAATCATTAGGGGTGGGGGTGAGGGCAGTCTCAGCTGGCAGAGGGGCACCCAGCCCCCACCATGGGAGGTGGTCAAAAGGCTGGCCCACAGGGCACTTACCTACAGCTCCTTCATGTAAACTGATGTCACAGAGGCCTCCCCACTGATGTCACAAAGGCCTCCCCACTGATGTATAATGTGGGCTAGAAGAGATGAGAGTGCACAAGGAGATGCTCTGTGCCCCTCAATGGCTAAGCCCTCTGCTGTCCTTTCTTCCCCATTGGCAATCTCTTAACTGTGAAAGGGAAAAGCAGTAATATTCAGGAGACCTATAAGCCTCTATACTTCCAAAATACTATTCCTTATACCATCTGACTTAATGCCACCAGCAACCCTACAAGGTGTTGTAATGATCACTAAATGGTTGAAGGAATGGACTGATAACATGACTAAAAAAAGGCAACAATGGAATTTAACTTCAGTCTTCTGTGGCTTTGTCATGAATCAGCAGCTGCCAGGTGGCAAAATACAAATCAGACATTGGGGTCCTCTCTTACAGAGCTGTGAGAAGTGCACACTAGTACTTCTTAAATGTTTATGTCAATGTATCCTAATGGCAGAAGTCTTGAGGGCACACCCCGAGGGATCTGGGGATCTAACAAACAGAGGACAACCCAAGCATCATTTCAGAGAGAAGTCTGTTACGATCTTACAAATCTAGATGAATGTCACACCTGAGTTCATTAATAGATTTTTCCTCTCTCAAAAGAATCGAGCAAATTTCATTCTTTAGAAAGATGCCCTCTATGAATCCTGTGGCACCCCAGATTGAGATGATCTGGGCAAGACTCAAGCTGTGAAGTTCAGTTGCCCAGGATTTGTTCCACAGAAGATAAGCACATCTCCCTCCAGAGGGCACTGACTGAAAGGCGCTCTGGTCCCAGAATCCTAGGGAATTCTAATGTGAGATACAGACTCAGAAATAAATCGCAAAGTGTCTCTAGAGGGTAGAAACCTGGGAGAAAACCAAACCAAACCCATTCTCACAATTGTCACCCAAAGATATTGTCAACATTTCAAGCTCACTGGTGATATGTAGGCTTTTCAGGTAGTAAATATCTAAGTAAAGGGAGTGAGGGAGACAGAAACCTCTCAGTCCTGGTTCCCCTAGTCCTGAGTGCCCTTCCAAATGGAAATTTGTGCCATGACCAGAGAAGATGGAATGAGGGTGAAAACACTTAGGGGACTGGGCCATCAGGTCAAAGGCTGGGCTCCAGGCAGTAACGACAGGGGACGGCTGGCGAGGGCACGGGCTGGGATGGCTGAGGGTGCAGGGATGGCTGAGAATACCTTGGTGAGGGGAGTCAATAGGCTCAGATGGACAAGCCCCATGTGCCTCAGAAGTGACACCGAGTCCTGCCCCTGTCCCACCATCAGAGGGACCTCGGGCTGGGTCTGGGGCCTGTGACCCAACATGCTATACCTTATTCTTGGCCACGGCCAGTTTCCTCTCTCAGGTTTCCTCTGACATCTCGAGGCAGGGAAAAGGTAAGGGGGGCCGCGTCACCACCATCCAGGTACTGGGGAATTGCTTCCTTCAGCTGACAGTGCAGATGTGCAACTGAGCCAGAGCTGGTGGGAGCGGCCAGTGCTAGGCAACAGTGAAGTAGGTGTTTCCTCAATGCTCACGGCTCATTGGTGAATGAGAAAGGAGAAACAAATGGGGTCACGACCAGGACACAGGGAAGATGGAGTCACAATGAGAGCTGCGGGTCACCGGCCCCACCCACCCCTGGGAGAGACCCCCCCCTTGGGGAAATGGGCAGGGCTCTCGCTTGGTGTCCATGTAGCTCCTGTGTGACCCTTCATGGCAGTTGTCAGAGAATTCAAGGCACCTGGCAGAGCAGAGAGGCCACTGTGCAGCCCCAGCCCTGGCCCCTCATGTGCCAGTTCAACCCCTGACCCGGGGCATAGAACCCCAGGGCTCAGGAGGTGGGTGAGGAATGGACAGCAGGCAAGAGTGTATCACTTCACGGTCCCTTTCCAGACTCCTCACAGCTCTGCCCCAGACTTTCTTATCCCAGAAACCACCTCCAAAGACCCCCATCCAGTCCTGCAGCTGCTTCTCCACTTGCCTCCTTCCTCGAGGTTCCCTTCACTAATCCCGGGAGCGTAGCTGCCCCTTCCCAGCTGGGTCCCATCCAGGTCACTCCTGCTTGCCAGATGCTCCTCCTCTCACACCCCACAGCACCCCCTTCTTCCCAGCACAGGCTCTGGGTTCCATCAGACTTTCCTCTTGGGTGCCTCAAGACCAAACTGGGGCGGCTAAAACTGTAAAACTCTCAGAAGAACCCATAAGCATAAATCTTCATGATCTTAGATTAGCCAGTGGTTTTCTAGGCGTGACATCAAAAGCACAAGCAACGAAAGAATAAATGGATAAATTGAACATCATCAAAGTTAAAAACTTTTGTGGTTCAAAGAATGCCACAGAGAAAGTGAAAAGAAACATGAAAAAAAGAAAGTGAAAAGAAAACCACAGAATTGGAGAAAAACTTTACAAATATTATATCTTATCGGTTTTGTTTTGTTTTTTAAAGATGACCGGTAAGGGGATCTTAACCCTTGACTTGTTATCAGCACCACACTTTCCCGAGTGAGCCACAGGCCGACCCAATCTTATATCTTAGCAGGAGCTTGTATACAGAATATATATAAAAAAAGATTTGAACTTGATAATAAAAAGATAAATATCCCATTTTTTTAAATTGGCAAAAAATCGAAGGACATAGTTTTCTAAAGAAAATATACAAATGTCCAATAAGCACATAAAAAGATGTTTGACATCAGTAGACTTCAGAGAAACGCAAATTAAATCCACAATGAGATATCACTTCACACCCACTACCATGGCTATAGTCACAAAGATGCATAAAAACAGTGTTGTAAGGATATGGAGAAATTAAAACCTTCACACACAGCTGGGAAAACTGTACAATGGTGCAGCCACTTTGGAAACAGCCTGAAAATTCCTCAAATGGTTCAGTGTAGAGTTACCATATTATCCAGCAATTCCACTTCTAGTTATATGGCAAGAGAAATAAAACTATGCATCCACACAAAACCTTGAATGTAAATGATCATAACAGCATTATTCACAATAGTCCAAAGGTGGAACTAGCCAAGTGTCCATGAACTGATGAATTAATAAACAAAATGTGGGACATCCATGTAAATAAACATTATTCAGTCACAAAAAGCATTGGGGTGCTGACACATGATACAACTTCACATGAACCTTGAAAGCATTATGCTAAGTGAAAGAGGCCAGTCACAAAGGACCTCATAATGTATGATACCCTTGTTATTAAATGTCCAAAATGAGGAGGTTTGTAGGAAACTAAAGCATATTAATGGCTGCCTAGGGTTGGAGGGGATGGAATAATTGGGGATGATGGCTAAGGGATTTAGTTTTGCAGGAACGAAAGTGTTGTACAATTGCTGTGATGATTGCAAAACTCTGAGTGTACTAAAATCTATCAAATCACACACTTTAAACGGGTGAGTTGTACGGCATGGACATTATATCTCAATAAAAGCTGTTCAAAAACAAATGTGGGGGCTGGCCCGTGGCTCACTTGGGAGAGTGTGGTGCTGATGACACCAAGGCCATGGATTCGGATACCATATAGGGCCGGCCCATGGCTCACTCGGGAGAGCGTGATGCTGACAACACCAAGGCCACAGATTCAGATCCCTACATAGGGCTGGCCCATGGCTCACTTGGGAGAGTGTGGTGCTGACAACACCAGGTCAAGGGTTAAGATTCCCTTACTGGTCATCTTTTTTTTTTTTTTTTTTTTTTTTTTTTTTTTTTTTTTTTTTTTTT